>NC_086237.1:32930836-33230836 GCF_036321145.2 Pelmatolapia mariae | reverse complement strand
TGCCTCTCACTCATTCTTCTCTTCCTCTTGTACTACCCATAACTTCCAAGGGACTCTTACATGGTGCTCTGCACCTCCGCTGGGCCCTCTTCTTTTTCTCCATCTTTTCCCCGCCACAACACTCTCACTTTCACTCCTTCTGGTGCCCGCTTTTGCCATTAGTGTGTGTAATTTCCTCTCATGCTACATCCTTCTTTGCTCCTTTCCTTCTCTCTCTCTTTGTCTACTTCTTTTTTGTTTCTTTCAATTACTTAAACCCTCAACCATTTTCCCATATTCTCTTTCATGTTTATGTCTGTCACTTTAACCCCCTACCCCAGGGTTCCTCTGTCTGTGCAGTCCTACCACTGCATCTTTCCATCATTTCCATCAATTGTGCTTAAACCTAACTAGGCTAATTTTAGGTGAGGGAGATTTCCACATAACTACTCCATTGCAATGATATTTCTTATGTAGCTCATTTTTATTGTTTTCTCTCCTGCAAAGTTGTTTCATTTCCAATTTATTATAACTTTGATAATTGGCTAGGCATCAGATGTCCTCATGTATACTTGAGCACAGCGTCCCATCCCATATTGCTCTGGTATAGCTGGTTTAGTGGCCCATTAGGATAATGTGGTTGGGCTGAGCAACTCACGGGTGGTATTATATGTAACTGAGCATGAAGGAGGTTGTTCTTCAGCTTTTGATTTGGTTCATAAAAAACGGAAAGCAGAAGTCAAATCATCACATCTTGTTAGAAACTGAAAGCTTTTTGTCTACTCCAATTTGTCTCCCTGCTCTAGCAGGAGTAGGCTCATTATTATATCACAACCCTTGTGCATTTCAGTGGATTTCATCCAGGTGTTCATTTTATCCACAGATTACACTGGATGATGCTACTTTTTCCTCTCTCTTAAGATTATGTGTGACATACATCATAAGGAAGGAAAAATACAAAAGTGTTACGGGAATACTTGATGAAACTATAGTGAAATTATTCTTTTGCTTTCCTTGCTTCTTCTTTTGAACTTGAATGACTCCTGTTTGGCCCAGCAGCTTACTTTGAACTAGTGAGCCCTTTCATGTTCTTAACCAGAACAAAAAGGACACGACTGAGTATTCATGGGAAATGAAATGCTGCATGTACAAACAACGGCTTACATACTCATTAGGGTTGAAGATGTCGTAATTCATCAAAAGAATTAAAGTCTGTGTATGGGCATAACAACCTCGTCCAAAAATGCCAGTATGACTATCACCAGTGACCTTTTTTGTAAGTCTGTGAAAAGATCATTCTTAGGATCATAAAGAATTTTCTGCAACATAACTGCAAAAACATACGATGCGTGGAAAGGGTTTCTCTTGTAGCTGCATTATATCAAGTGAATGTCTTGCGAACTAAAAAATTTAAAGAAGAGCAAATGCTTCTTCTTCTTAATACATACTGCCTGGAGCAAAAGTGTCTGCACGAAGCTTGTTTCATTGACATTGCATGCATCTACTTTCTTTTTCTTTTTACATTTTGTAAGAAAGTAATGGTGGGCCCTCCTCAAGCCTTATAGTTTTTGTCATTTCCCAACTTGCTTATTTTTCTCTCTTTAAACACACCAAAACCACCCACACACATACGTCCATACCGTCCCCCCAACCTCCCTCTTCCTGCTTTTCTTGTTGACTGATTGGACTGAACCACAGCCGCTCGGTATGGAAATGAACCTGCAGCCCAGGACACGCAAGTTCTCAGTGACCCAAATACATACACATTCACACACGCACATAAAATGTGTCATATGTGTTGATTAATTGGGAGTTTGAAGGCTGCTAACAAGCAAATACTGTGACTGAAGACAAGTTTGTGAGGGTGTGTTGGGGTTTGGCGATGAAGATTTGCTAGATTCTCTGCAACCTTGAGAGACAGCAGCACAAGAGATTAAGAACAAGAATATTTGGGTTAATTAGTTAAAATATCTATTTTCAAATCCTATTAAATTATTTTATGAAAATGAGGGAATCTATCTGTCCTTATCTCTTAGATTAGCTTTATTTTATTTAAATTTAAAGAGTTGTCAAAAGACTTTAGAGATTAGATTGTACACCTGTACAATGCTGGAATGGGTTACAACACTGTCAGCAAGAAGCTTGGTGAGAAGGTGACAACTGTTGATGTGGTTATTTGGAAATCGAAGAATTATAAAATGACCACCAGTTGCCTATGGCCTGGAGGATAGTCCCATCTTCACACATCATGAGATGTGTGAAGATGGGACACACATCTCTAGTAGGGTCAACCCAAAACTACTAGAGGAGCTTGTAAATGATCTGAAGGCAGGTTAGACCACAGTCACCAAGCACACAATTGGTAACACACTCTATCATAATGCAGCAATGACGAAAGTCCCCCTGTTCAAGAAAGCACATGTACAGGCCCGTCTTATGTTTGCCAGTGAGGACCTAAATAATTCAGAGAAGGCTTGGGAGAAAGTGCTGTGGTAAGATGAAACCAAAATTGAGCTCCTTTGGCATTAACTCAACCCATCATGTTTAGAGGAAAAGAAATCCTGAGTATGACCCAAAGAACACCATCCGCACAGTCAAGTGGAGCTGGACACATTATCCTTTGGGGCTTTTTTTTTTGCTAAGGGTACAGTACGACTTCACCGTGATATACTATAAAATCTTGGATAAGAACCTCATTCCCTAAGCTAATACACTGAAGATGGGTCGTCCACCATGCAATGGTCCAAAACATACCGCCAAGACAACAAAGAATGGCTAAAGAAGAAGCACATTAAGTTAATGGAATGGCCATGTCAATTTCCAGACCTCAATCCTATAGAAAATCTGTAGAGGGAGCCGAAGCTTCGAGTTACTAAGTAGCAGCCATGAAACCTAATGAATTTCAAGAGTTTCTGTAAAGAGAAATGGACCAAAATCCCTCCTGAGATGTGTGCAAAACTATGAGAAAATACCTCACTGCTGTGTTTATCAACAATGTTTTCTCCACCAAGTATTAAGTCATATTTTAGGGGATCAAATACTTGTTTCACACAGTGACATGCAAATCAACGTATACATTTTATGTAAAGTGCATGTAATATGTTTCTCCTGGATTTTCGGTCGATTTTCTGTATCTCTCCATTAAAACAAACTAATATAAAATCAGGGACTGTTCATTAGAACTACAGAAGGGATCAAATCTTTATTTGTCTTACTCTATTCGACTGATTTTACTGTGTGTTGCTATTAGTATAAACAGACAAAAAGCTATATATAATGTATAGAGGAGTGGAATTGGGAAATAGGCATGAAAATGCAGCTGTTAATAAACATATACACCATGAAAATAGTAAAACTGAGTTTGAAAACAATGTGGTGGGGGTGTGTGCGAGATTTCATCAAAAGATTATTGACTTTTCAGTGTCTTCTTCCCACTTACTAACTTCCTCTTACAGGGAACCAATAAGAGGAGGCAAATTAAGAAGCCACTTAGCATAACTGCTCTGCTAAGAGGTCTGCACATGCACACATACACACACGCACGCATCTTTAAGCAACAAAGATAAACAAGTGTTCTAATTAAGAATTAATTACATAGCAAAGCCTCAGAGAGAGGTGAAACTCAGCGGAGAAATAGAAAGAGGATAGCAATGAAGACCAGATAGGGGGACACAGAAACAGAAGGAAGGGTGGGAATAAAATAAAGGAATGAGGTGAGATGGAGGTGAGATGGAGGAGAAAAAAGAGGGGAAAAGAGGAGTGGATGAAATTTAAACTACTTAATCCCAAAAGAAGACAATGGGAACAAAAAACATTTATTCACTACCCTTTTCTTCACATAAGAAAGAAATAAATGTATGCACAAAGCATCAGATATGAAAGTATTATTGCAAATGCATGTGCAGATTTCTTTCCCTCTGAAACCACTCTGCTGAAGTGTGTAATGACACCTGCGGAGAGCATAAAACAACATTATTATGGTTCAATTATTTTTAGCTTATAAAATCACTCTATAGGAAGGTATAGTAGGCCCACTCTGACATTCCTTTTCATTTTGTTTTCTCCTAAGTAACGCAATAGGGTTCTTTCTCCCTATTTTTCTCTTTACTTCTATATTTTTACAGTAGTTCATCCAAAAAACATACAATGCAATGCAGTCATTGCTAATGAAACTTGGCCATTTCAAACACAATGGCAAAGACATTCATGTTAACAGACAGTTTATCCTGTTAATGACATTTTTTGTTTTAGTGACGTGGTTTTAAGAGAAATACTGAAAACTATTGGATATCATCATATTTGGTTTTGGTATTGGTGGACTTCTTAAAATGAATTAGAATCACTACGAGTATCCTCTAAGGTTTTTACTAGTGGCACCATCAGTTCAGCGGTTATATGCCTGTACTTTTTGACCAGTCACTTGCAAGATAAATGGCATCCCATCACTCTCAGCTACACCCTGTTTTTAATTTGCACTGTTTGTACACAATATGGGCAAAATGTTTTGCTCACACTTCTTAATCTAATTGAGGTGTCACCAGTTACAGATTGGAGTCGTTGAATGCTGTGAAGTGCATAATGCGTAAAAGTTCACAATGCTCTGGTAACTCAATAACTGCAGAGCCCCAAACCTCCTCTGGTATTAACATCAGCATAACAACTGTCCAGCGGGAGCATCATGGCGTGGGTTTCCATGCTATGGCACCTCATGCTATAATGTGTATATAGTTCAGTACTTTTTCCCATATGGTGTATAATCACAATGTTTTATCCGTATACACTATATGGACAAAAGTACTGAACGTCTGTATAATATATGGACATTATATGGACTATAATAAACATGCTACACCTTATACATTGTATGTTAGAATTTGAACAATTCTTCTCCGTTTCAAATCTCTCCCGTGATTTTATATCCTTTCTTCACCTTCACCAGGACATTTTGGTTGGAATAATAACAATGTGCAGTCAAACTTTGCAGCTATTTCAGATATGTTTTCTCTGAGATCCTCAAGAAAACAAGTGCAGAAACTAAGACTTATGTTGACTTACACTTCAAAAAGCTTCAAAAAGGTATTTAAGGCTTATTTCATTTGGACATTTTATAACTGAAGTCTTCAGTGCCATCTTTTAATTTATAGCGATTAAGTTATGCATCCAATACACTGTAGATAAAACAGCAGATACAACTCCTTTCTTACAACCCATGTCATGACATACAGACATCGTGTATGGTTCTTATCACACTTTTTGATATTACCACCTAAAGTGAATATCGTCTGAAATTCATATAGTGGGACAAAACGAATGGATTTAACGCAAACAGCACAACTGCCAAAGTTACTTATATGAGGCAATAGGCGGTGAATTGACTGACTTAAAATGTGAACGCAGTGTGTGTTACTACATCCTAATCTAAGCTTTAACGGGTTTATTGCCCATATTCTTCAGAAAATTTTTCACCGTCAGATTTGAGAGGACTGTCTGGGACAAATAAAGGCCACCATTGGCCATCACTGTGGGTCCATTCAAGTATGACAACCCACTTTTCAAAATAGGAAATTCACATATTCACTATTCAGAGTTTTCAGGGTTCTTTGCAGTTCTTCTCCTCCACGCTGCTGTTCTCCTAAGGCAATAAATTCAAAGTCCTCTTTGCTCCTATTCAGCAAATGCTCTGTGAATTTTATGATGGACGGTTTGTTTGAGAAGTCAGTGACAGGAATTGGATTTGTTCCCATTTTTTGGCATTGGGTTACAAGGTATTGTAAATTGCTTAGTTAATATTAATCTGTGTTTTGTTCTTGATCTAGCCGTTGGCAGAAATCAATGCCAATCTTTTGCTAGACAATTGCTAACTGTCGTAAATTGAAACCCAATTTTTGGTGCTAATTTCTGCCATTCTGTCTCTATTTCTATATAGCTCTCTTTTGTCTCTCTTCTTTCCCTAACAACTGTTTCTGCCCCAGTCACCTCTCCTCTGTAAAAGATGAAACCAATTTTTCCACCCCTACAGGAGATAAATTACTCCTAATAATCCATCGTTTCCTGAAGAGGACCTCTTTCTTTCCAGCTCAGGCAACAGACCAGAACCGTAATGGATATATGGAATTAGGAGGAAAATGTCGGAGAGGGCTTTGGTAATGACAGCCAGGGCTCTGTTTTTCATTGCTGCCTTGTAAAATAGAATACACTGCACTATCACATCAGACCTGTTGATAAGCTGACTTTTGATTTGGAGGCTGGTAGAAGATGGATAAAGTGGAGTTAAATCAACCAGACAGATGGCTAGGAAATTATGCTTTAAGGTCAGTCTAGAGTGCTTGTGATGAAATGTTACGTCATATTTAGCTTTTAGGCTGTTTAAACAGCTGTGAGAAGGATTTCATATTTCCCAGATGTGGAATTGTATAGAAAAAAGGATAGATGATAGTGTGAAAGCATTTTCATCCAGCTCTTTTTGAAGATTCACTAGCAGCTCATAATTTTATTCTTTTATCATTCCTTCTCTCCAAGAAAACCCGGAAAAGTTGGAGCTTTCATCTTGGTAATCTATCACAAAGACCCCTCTCAGTGAAAGTCACCTTAAATAACCAACCAGCAATCAAGACCTGGTCAGGAGTTCTGGTAAACAAATTTGGAGGCCCAAATGGCTCGTAATAGCAGCCATTTTGATGCTTTTACCCAAGGAGAGGGGCGAAAGAGAAATAGAGGGAGGGAAAGAAAAAATGTCTGTGTCCATGTGTGGATACAAATACATTTCTTTGTGTGTGTAACTAAGAGTTAGGAGTGACAGAGACAACAGATGTATTTTTTTATCCATATAATGCTGGAGGCAATTAGAAAACTGCTTCAGTTACATATAATCATTCTTACTCATGTTGATAACTTCTAATCACAACAACAGGTTGTTGCGTCTGAAATCAAAACAGGCCGTATACTTGACCATCTCCAATTTGCATAACATTTTTATGTTTCAAAGTTATCAAATTTTAGTTTCATGTATCAAAACAAAGATATATATTTTTCAAAAATGGTCAGTCCACTTTTTTGCACATTGAAATCTGAGGCAGTTTTTGAACATGAATATCTCAAAGAGCTAAATGTATGATGCTGGAATTTAACAACCATTTTAATGCACACTATCTTGCCAAAAGTACTCACTCACCCATCCAACTCATAGAAATTCAGACGTTCCAATCACGTCCACGATCACAGATGTATAAACGCACCAAAAACCTTGGCATGCAGACTGGTAGTACAAACATTTGTAAAAGAATGGGTTGTTTTCAGGAGCTCAGTGTTCGGAGCTCAGTTGGCTGATTTGAGATTTAATGACCCTAACTAAACACCAGACAATTGTGTGTTTCCGTTTTATAACCTTCCAAGGATTTTTTTAAACGTAGCTGCTAAATTTTAGCCCAGAATTCTCTAATAATTTAGTCATTTAAAGCATTTATTTTGCTGCAGTATACAGTATACTTTTTATATTCACAATAATAATAATAATAATAATAGGATGACCATAAAAAATATGGCTATAAATACAAATCATGTTTTTTAAAATGAACTCAACCAAACATTTGTACACCCATGTCAGTCATTATGCCATCATTATGTTGCGTAGCAACAACCTAGCAATCAACTAAAATGACCAACTTTTGCAGTTATACACCTATAACACCTTATAAAGGCATAAAATAATTTTGCTGTTCATTCCCACAACACCTAATTTATGTTCACAAAAGCTGAATTATATATGAATTATATACATGAATGAATTATGAATTATATATATTTATTATGATACAATCGGGGGCAAAAAACCCAACCCAAAAAGAAAGCCTCGTATTATGCACAGTAACTTGTAGAAATATTGTAGAAAAATGTAACTTTATCATCTCTCTTTTTGTAATAAAACATGTAGTAATGTAATTTATGTTTAATGTAAATTTAATATAAGTAATACCCATCACTCTAATAATAACAGTGATAAAAAAATCTTCGGTTATGTTATAAAGTGTAGAGTGTCAGAAGCTGTAGCTCATCCTGACGTTCCATTCACACTGAGCAAAGCAAAATCCCAACAGCCCTGCTATTCGAAATGATGGTTTCAAGCTTGCTTTTTGCAGTGTGTGAAAAAGACAGGGGGTGCAGAGACCTGAACAAAATTGGGTTTTGTCACTAGGGCTTTGCTGTTTGAAGGAGGGCTATCAGGGCAGATTAGCTCTACCTCAGTGGTAATGGAACTAGGAGCATTTTGAAAAGCATTCCCCGCCTCGCTTTTTAGCCTAAGGGTTCTTGGTTGCTTTAGCCAGAGCTGTTTGGGCTTTCCAATGTATGTTGTAATAGGGATATTTTGTCTTAATAGAAATGTTGCAGGCAGACAGTTTTAAATTTAACTTTATGAGTTTTTTTCTTTCTCTCTCTGTCTCTCTCTGCACCAAATCTACAGTACTAAACAGTCAATGATCATTTTACTCATTTAAGGTGAAATTTGTTTTACTTCACCAAATAGATATGTAAGTTTTATACACTGTAACTATTTTTGTTCATTTCCTTGTACTTATAAATCTCAAAGAACTCAACGAAGACTCAAATAAATAATGCAAGCAAAAAAAAAAAAACCCCAAAGGTTAAAAAATTATAATTAAATGTAAATAAAAAAAAATCATATTATTTAATAGAATTTGAATTAGTGCTGGACCAACACTGGCTCTTGCATAGCAGCTGGGACAGGCTTCATGGCCCGCGACCCTGATTTGGATAAGCAAAATAAAATGGATGGATGCATGAATTAGTGCTGGCCCTGAGATTAACTGGCGGCCTCTCCAGGCTATACCCTGCATCTCACCCTATGCAAGCTGGGATAGGCTTGCATATCAAAAGATATGCAAATAAGCAAAAGAAGATGGATGGATGGATGGAATAGTGCTTGGCCATTTTTGACTGGACCCCATAAAAGGTTTAATTAAGGGTTTAATTAAAGTATTTGTGTAACATTTGCTATGATCTTTCACATTTGCTGCCTAGTATGGCCTGCTGCCCACTACAGCTAATTTACAGTGCCAATATGTTATTAGATTATTTCCTCTCATTTTTCAAGTGTATAATAAATAACTAAATGCCTCTTTTTATTCCTTTGGTTTTGTTCTGAAGACTTGTTGGTAATGTCAGTGCTTTTTAAAGTCTAGGAACATGGAGGGTTTTCCCCTCAACTCCAAATGGTCGTGGCAGAGGACCACCAGTCCAATAAACACCAATAAAGGCATCAGGCAGATGCCTGTCCCTCCCTAACGCTGGTTCTGCCAGATATTTTTTCCTGTTAAAGGGGCGTTTTTTCTTCCCACTGTTGCCATGTGCTTGCTCATAGAGGACTGTTAGACTTTTTCTTTTAGATTTTTTAGAGTTTTCTCTGTATTATTGTAGGGTCTTCACCTTAGAATAGAAAGTGCCTTGAGGTGAATGTTGTTGTGATTTGGCGTTATATAAACAAAACTGAACTGAACTCAATTTACATATGTATAAAGGGCAGTCTTTGTATTTGATTATTACAAGGAAGGACACCTACAGGATACAATAGAGAAGTGAAAGTAAGGGCGTCTGTGAATTTTAGGCAATGACTGTTATTACAAAGTCTGTGTGAGTGACTCTATGTCAGCCTGTCAATCTGCATGACTGCTTGTGAGGCTGCTTATTATTTTGAAACCTGTGAGGAAAAAAAACCTGCTGTGTGTCTGTCTAAGAAGGTGAGAGAGAGAGAGAGAGAGAGAGAGAGAGAGAGAGAGAGAGAGAGAGAGAGAGAGAGAGAGAGAGAGAGAGACCGGGAGGCTTGTAGCAACAGGAGGGGGTAAACAAGTTGACCTTTACAGCTTTGATCACCCTAGAGGAAGGAGGTGGCTGGGGGTGTCAGCAAGAAGGTTAGAAGGAGGAGGGAAATGGAGGGAAAAATTAAGTCTATTCCAGCAAATGTAACAAGTGTGTGCTGCTGGGCATGTCAATATGTATGCTCATAGATATCTATATCTGTACTCATCTATCAAATCATCCCTTACCTCAGCCAGTGGTACGATGCCCTGTATGTCGGCACTGCTGATATAGAGGTGTGAAACTTTCTCTGTTTGCCTGGAAGTTGTCTGTGTGCCAGCTGGGTATTCAACGCTCCAGTGTAGAGTCTGGGTTGGCACCAGGTTAATCACGTTATCCACCTCAAAGTCGAGCTGCATGACCTCATAGGAAGGACTTTCTAATCTACAAAGACAAACAGTGGTTAGAGATGTTAGAGATATTAGAAATATTTGCTGTATTTATAGGATGCTCTATGGATTTAGACATCACTAACATACTAACACAAAGACAGTGGAGAGCAATAATAGATTACAGTTATTATTTTTATCCATCCATCCATCCATTCGCTTCCGCTTATCCTTTTCAGGGTCGCGGGGGGCGCTGGAGCCTATCCCAGCTGTCATAGGGCGAGAGGCGGGGTACACCCTGGACAGGTCGCCAGTCTGTCGCAGGGCTAACACACAGGGACAGACAACCATTCACACTCACATTCACACCTAGTGGCAATTTGGATTATCCAATTAACCTATCCCCACAAGCTGCATGTCTTTGGACGGTGGGAGGAAGCCGGAGTACCCAGAGGGAACCCACGCAAACACGGGGAGAACATGCAAACTCCACACAGAAAGACCCCGGCCTGATGTTGGAATTGAACTCAGGACCTTCTTGCTGTGCGGCAACAGTGCTAACCACCGTGCCACCATGCTGCCTATATTATTTTTATATGGTAGAATAATTTATTTGTTCTTTAAAATATTCAGAAATGGTACCCTTGAGCCAGTTACAATTCCTGACACTGACCAAACACTACTACTACTACTTATGAAAATGATAATTGGAGGTTGAAAGTAAAATGTTACTGTTTAGAGTACTGTGGATGAACCAGTGTATAGCAAATGAGGTATTTCAGTTCCTCTAATATTTAATGCCACTGTAACCCTAATACAGAGACCAAATGTTTTAAGGAACAAAGAAAAACAGTGTTTAATACAAAGCAATGTCATTATCAGAAACTCCATATCATATCAGAACAGAACCTCATTATGGGGTACACATCTTAGCTAAGCAGGTATTAAGTCTTACAAGATGGCGCGAGATCCTACTGTTTAAAGTAAAACTGCATATTTAATTTGGATAACTGCCTTGCTGGACAAGCCTTTTCTAATTCCCACATCATCGCTTAGCACTGTTTATCACAGCTGCTGGTGTGGCTCATTTATACACAAGGTGTCCTTTGGTTTATGTGCCCCAGAGCTAAGGGAGGGGTCTGTAACCCCTAAATCATTATTTGTCAATCATCACAGTTATTGCTGTGGAGGCGTGTGTGTTTTAAACCTCAACAAGTAGTTTGCAGTGCTTAAACCTAAAAAGTAAGAAAAAAAAAAGAACAATTTCGATTGAAAAAAGGTGAAAAATTGAACAAATTTGCAAAAAAAAAAAGGAAAGAAAACGAACTCCCAGTATATGTCACTAACAGTTCTTCAACCTCCTAATACAGATTTGTGGCTCTCTAATAGAGATACCTTGGCTCCTGGTGGCTGATATTGCCATAGATGGCATGTCAGTACCAATGCCACAGGGCCCCAACTGCATAATAGTGTGTAGCATTAGGTATCTGAGAATGCGGTATTAAATTGCTCATTGAGATGAGAACAAACTGATGTAAAAAGTTTACCCGATTAACCTAACCATTAATGAACTTTTGGTATTGTGCGCATCAGTAACTGATTCACTTAAAACTTTCTACCTGGGAAACTACTGCAACTTAAGAAATCTTCTCTTCACATACATCCCGATTCATGTCCTCATTTGTATCCACAGAAATGTGTCTGTCATTTTGACAACTTGGATTCCTGCAGCACATCATGCCCTTATAACTTTTCAGACTGTCATTACCTGCTTTGCTTCCTTGCCTGTCAGACATCCCGATTCTACCTGCTGCTACTGTGAATTACAGACCATTCTATCATTTGTCACCACACAAATTCTTTGCATCTTCTTCTAGACTTCAGCCAGCTTTGACATAGAGTGTGGTGTCTGAAAGTCAGTGTCAGTAGTGAACACTGTGGTCAGAGTTGGGATAAATGAACGACAAAAAAAAATCTACAACAAAATTGTCTGAAAAGTGTCATAAAATGCTGTGTTTTTGCCACTTTAAGATGTCACACACAGAGCAAAAGAAACATATCCTGTATTAAATAGAAAAGCTACCTGTAATATGTGTGTAAATTTCTGCATCGAGATAGAAGTCACAGATACCCACTTTACGGTTCATAGCAAGTAGAACAGAAAAGGTTTCCTGGGTTGCATTTTGGAGATAACATTTGCAATACACCACAGCCAACGATTTCACAGGATAATAACTGAGATTTCATCTACATTTTAGCAACTGAAAACTCTTTGTGTGGCTATATGTCTAATTCTATTTTAAGGATTCTCTGTTTCTCGTCCTTATTAACACCCAACCTCACCAAACACACAAACACAAGCACAGATTTACATGTGTTCAGTGGCTAGTGGAACATCACAGAGAAAGAGCAGCTGTAAATTAATTTTTGAGCTTATGTTTTAAAGCACCATCTACTACACACACACAGACATACACACACATATAGATCCGCATGGGTTAAAGGCCATGACAAAGCCGATTGCTGAGGGCCTGTGATATCTGGCATGTCATTGTGTCTAGGGAGATGGGGCAAGAGATGTGTTACACTGATAGATTAAGGAGAGAAAGCTGATGGGTGTCAGCTCCCCTTGACCTGCTTTTGTTTCATCTATCTCTGCAAATCTGTCCGCCTTACTTTGTCTCTTAACAAGCCTAACACAACATCATAGTACAGCTAAAATGGTTTCTTTCTTAGTACTAAGTCTGTACAGTAACGTTGCTATGTAGTGAACCATATAGTCTAGAAACAGGACAATTTTATTTATTACTCATCCTGCTTTTAACTTATCCTGCATGCAAACCATGTGTAAGCCATTACATGAAATCTGCTTCCAAGAAGCCTGACTTGATGGTCTTGAGCAGTAGTTTTTTAGGCATTCTGAAGGTCTTTCACTGGAGACTGGCTGCTTTTTCACAGATTTTCAGTCCAATGCTATGCCTGACAAGGACTTGAGAGATGCATTTGTCCCTTTACTTAATCTGTCTACTGCTTGCTGAAGCCTCATCAGTAAAGTTCTCAATTAAACCATTAAGAGAAACATGGAGTACAAGCTGAGGTATGCCCAGTTACAGAAGAGCTGAACAGAAAATCAGTGGCAACAGGCCTTATGGAATGTTGAATGAAAATTGGAATTTCTGATTTACTTTTACTCACCTTTTTTGTATATATTAGTATTTATGTAGGAGATCAGAAGAACTGCACAATGGTGAGTTTCTACAGATATCTGTAAAACACGCTCAAAGTTCTGTCATGGTTTGAGGTTGCATCTCAACCAGTGGCGTTGGGGATTTTGTAAAAACTGATGGAATTATGAAAACAGAAAAGTACTGTCAGATTTTAATCCACCATGGGATTTCATCTTTAAAACGTCTGATTGGTAATGGTTTCATTTTTCAGCATGACGATGATCCTAAATATATTACCAATGCATTGAAAGCATGCCTGGATAGAAAAAACAAACACAAAGTGGAACACTATCCATCATGGATTATAATTCTCAGAGCCTAGACCTCAACATTACTGAAGCGGTGTCAGATCATCTCGGCACAAAATGCAGTGACCATCCAAAGAAGAGCTCCGGATGTCCTTCAAGAAGCCTGGTGTTCATTTGAAATATTGACTTTAAA
This sequence comes from Pelmatolapia mariae, assembly GCF_036321145.2. Taxonomy (NCBI): domain Eukaryota; kingdom Metazoa; phylum Chordata; class Actinopteri; order Cichliformes; family Cichlidae; genus Pelmatolapia; species Pelmatolapia mariae. Next base: position 33,216,990 of record NC_086237.1, on the reverse strand, counting down.
ACTTTAAAACTCTGTTTTAGCCTTAGATGCTGTACTACTATAACCCATTACATGTATTTTCCTTCCAAGAAGCCTGACATTCTTGTAATTGTTTAAAATGGTCTTGAGTATTAGTTCTTCAGGTGTTCTGAAGATCTTTCAAAAGCTTTTTCTGGAAACTAGCTGTTTTTTCACTGATTTTCAGTCAAAGGCTATACCTGACACAGGATTTAAGAGATGCATCTGGCCCTTCAGTTGATCTGTCTACTGTTCACTGAAGCCTCATCAGAAGCCTATTTATTTTTGCAGAAGTTGTAATAGCTTGCTGCACCTATTTCTCATTTTCCTACCATATATAAAGAAGTGAGGAGTGGCTAAAGACTTTTGCACAGTGCTATATGCTTTTCCTCTAAATTGATGTCGGTGTTTTCCACAATCCTTCTATGCATCATCTTCCACTTATACAACTCACTGTTGAGGGAGCCTATCCAAGCTAACATAATGGGAGAGGTGGGGTATACACTAGACAGGTCACCAGTTTGTCGCATGGCTAACGCAGAAACAGACAACCAGTTACACCTACAGACACTTTACAATCACCAGTTAACTAATTCCACCAACTGCATGTCTTTGGACTATGGGAGGAAGCTGGAGTACTGGAGAAAACCCATGCAGACACAGCAAAAAACAGAAAACCCCCCAAAACCTTTTTGCTGTAAGATACCAGTGCTAACCACCATGCCACATACTGTCTAAAAATTAATACTAACTGACTAGATTTATGCAACAGACCTTTCTTGGTGTAGCTCACCTCTCACCTTATGAGAACTGATCCCTACAACCCTGGACAAGCATTGAGGAAGTGACTGATGGATGGATAGATGTTGATGTGTAAATCTAATACTGTTCCTCCAATATGATATAAATGCAGCATGAGGTAATGATATCAATATCTTTGGACTTGAAACATCCTCTTAACTATCAAGTCCAATTCCATTAGTGTTTTCTGAATATGAAATATTCAGGAGCAATCCTCTGTTTTTCACTTGAATTAAGGTTTTGATGTCTTTGAATTTTTGAATACTGCCATTGTCTACCATCCCCTATGTATGCATGTTCATGTGTATATTCCTCAAAATGACTCATTATTAAACCCCAAAGGACACAGTAGTAGCCCTATTTCATATTTTCCTGGGTGAAACCCAACACACAGCAGTAGTTTAGACATGTACACTCTGAGACACAACGCTCTGTCACTCTTGCTATCTGTTCCTGTCTCTCTCACACTCACAGACACTTGCACACAGGCAGTGCACAAGTAACACACTCCTCTCCCTGTTTCACACACACGCTTACACATACACACATGTACAAAGCACCACCCAAAAATTGTTCAGTGTGTTTGGGTGCAGTGTAATCGCTGGAGCTGAAAAAGCAATGTGTCTGCAGTGACAGGTTCATTCAGGTGTTAGCTCCGTCCCAACCACAAGGCTCCAAAACAATATAACACTGTCCTCTAGTGCATACGCATACGCAGACACTTTCACACATACACACACCAGTACATTGTTCTCCAACACTCAAAACTAAGCAAACAAAAACCACTGCAGGAGTTCACACTTTCCTGCAGGCAGTACTGACCTTCAGGTGTTATTCCTGTTACTGATACAATGGGTCAAGGTTGTTTGAATGGGTCAAAATATGTCATCTGACCTTCATTTGCAAACTGCCTTACAACCATGGTCACACGCAGGTTACAAACTGCTTGACTTTGATGAACCTGTACTTCTGTGCAAGACAGAAATTAAAAGACATGTAATTAAGTGTGGCATTTACACAAGATGAAAGCCCCACAAACGGGCTCTTGCTCATTTTGCCAGCTTTAGCTCCCATCCTACAGATAGCTTCAGTAGCTGGTTTATAAAGGTACACTGTGTTGCCAGACGTATTTGCTCATCTGATTTCACACACATGTGAACTTAAATGATATCCCATTCCTAATCCATAAGGTTTAATATGATGTCACCCTACCCTAGTGGGGTGGTAGTTTCAGTTCTTCTGGTAAGGTCTTCCACAAGGTTTAGGAGTGTGTTTATGGGAATCTTTGACCTTTCTTCCAGAAGTCCATTTGAGAGTTTTGTGGACTGATGCACACTTATATTAGAACAGGAAGGGGGCATCCCAAACTGTTCCCATAAAGTTTGAAAATATCCAAAATGTCTTGGTATGCTTACTTTCACTGGAACTAAAGGGCTGAGCTGAACTCTTTAAAAAGAATCCCACGCCTTTATTCTCCCTCCACTAAACTTTACACTTGGCAAAATGCAGTTGAATAGTGCCATTCTCCTGGTAACTGCCAAACCGAGACTTTTCCATTGGATTGCTAGATAGAGAAGCATGATTTTTCATTTCAGAGAATGTCATCTGACACTTTGTGTTGAGCTTGATAATATAGGCTTGGATGCAGCTACTCGGCCAAGGAAACCCATTCCATGAAGCTGTCTATGCACTGTTCTTGAGCTAATCAGTCAGGTTTCAGAGCCCATCACAGTACAGAAACTAGAGATGGACCGATCCGATATTACGTATTGGTATCGGTCCGATACTGACCTAAATTACTGGATCGGATATCGGCGAGAAATAAAAAATGTAATCCGATCCATTAAATATCAAAAAACACCTCACAAAACTTGCGACACAGCGTAACTCGGCTCATAACCGTAGCACGTCGGAGCAGTGTGCTCACGTGATAGAGCGGCTGTGTGTATTTGTAGCCTGGCTAGCAAACCAACATTTCATCTCCGAGGAAGTTATTCCAGAGAGAAGTAAAGCAAGTGTGTAAGTTCATCTCTGAATGTTTGTAAAGCGTTCCCACATTAAGCTTAACAACCGATATATGGAGGACTGCCTCTCTCTCTCACTCCCTCTCCTGCCGCTACTTCATGAAACTGCTTAATGATCAGCTGATCGGCTTTTCTGTCGTGAGTCCGTCTCTCTTCTTTGTTTTTGGCCCACTTTGCACCAGAAAGAGGAAACCAGCGGCTGAACAACAGCAGCACGTTTAACCTCGATAAGCTGTTGTTAGAATTTATTTAATATTACTTTCTACACCAGGATCGTTTTCTACGTAGCTGACAGCTGGTAACTGTGCAGGGGCGGATCTAGCAAAGTTTAGCCAGGGGGGCCGATGGGGCATGAACAGGGAAAAGGGGGCACAAAGACATACTTTTCTTTCTTATTCTCATTTAAAATGTCTCACTTTTAATAAATAATTATCTGAATCTTACACCCAAAGTTTTAATCTGATGTAAAATGTATAGAAGTCCATTACTGTATATAGTAACTGTTAAGTCTAATATACCCTAGTAAGCTATAGTACTTTTTCCTTTGGGAAGATACCATCTGTGCAGTCTGCAATTCTGTTGAAGAAAGATATTAAATCTATTTAATTATTCTTGAAAAATAATTTAATTCTGTGCATTTTTTTTACACTGCATCAAATAAAAGTTGATTACTTCGATTAAGCATCATGGGGTGGAGGGTGGGGGGTGGTTCCCTATTTTTTTTTCCTGGGAGTTTGCAACCCTATTTGTTAGTTTGCTTAATATTTCTGCTAAGTACTCTTTAAAATACTAGAATAGGGAGGATAGAGTAGGTTTAAGTTTATTAGATTGATCAGTGTTTCTGAACTATGAAATATTTTGGGTGCAGTGTATTTTTTACATACAGGTATAACAGAATAGCTTTAGTGTTGTTGTTTATTTAAACTTGAGTATAAACTTATACAAAATGCAGCAATATATTAAAAAAGAGTTTTATTGATTAAAAAACACACTATATCGGATTAATATCGGTATCGGCAGATATCCAAATTTATGATATCGGTATTGGTATCGGACATAAAAAAGTGGTATCGTGCCATCTCTAACAGAAACAGCTTTAGTGAAGGTTATAAATGAACTTCTTATGACCTCTGACAGTGGACTTGTCCTGCTTGACCTTAGTGCAGCGTTCCATACTGTGGATGATATTTTATTTCAGCGATTAGAGAGTCCTCTTCACACAATAAGGCTAATTATGGCGTTCCACAGGGTTCTGTGCTAGGACCAATTCTGTTTACATTATACATTTACCAATATACTATACTTTACATAGTATCATTAGAAGGCATAGCATAAATTTTCACTGCTCTGCAGATGACACCCAACTTTATCTATCCATGAAGCCAGATAACACACATAAATTAGTTAAACTACAGGAATGTGTTAAAGACATAAGGATGTGGTTGACCTCTAATTTCCTGCTTCTAAATTCAGATAAAACTGAGGTTTTTGATGCTCGGTCTAAAAATCTTAGTTACACGGTATCTAACTAGATGCTTATTCTAGATGGGACTACTCTGGCCTCCAGTAACACTGTGAGGATAATCTTGGAGTCATTTTTGACCAGGATATGTCCTTCAATGTGCATATTAAACAAATATGCAGGTTCAAGATTCCCATGATGCACTTAGTGCTTCTTCTTCAGTCACCTTTTTCAATAACTATGTGTTTGTACACCTCTTTGCATTAAATTATTAGTTATTTTTAATCTCTGGTTCAGGTTCTTGTCTTTGTCCTCTCTTCCTTCCCTCATTCCAACCGTTCACGACAGATGGCTGTCCCTCCCTGAGCCTGGTTCTACTGGAGGTTTTTGTCAAAAGGGAGTTCTTCCTTCCCAAGTGCTTGCTTATAGGTGGTCATATGATTTTTGGGGTTTTCTCTGTTTTCACTGTATTATGTAGGGTCTTTACCTTGCAATATAGTACCTTGAGGCAACTGTTCTTATGATTTGGCGCTGTATAAATAAAACTGAATTTAATTTAATTGATTTTTTGTCATATCTCACATTTTTTAAATCATTACAGTTTTATGACATTTTCAATCAGTTTGTTCCTAATGATGCCACATCATCGCTTTTATTATTGCTTTTCAAACATACAAACTTGCCCTAAGGGAAAATTAAAAAGTACTCAATTTTGCCTATACACTTTTCATAAAGTGAACTATTTATACATTTACTGTTTGCCATGGGCCCTAAATTAAAGTATCATATTGTATTAAGGGGCTTACTGGTATACCATCCACAGTACCAACCTGTTGTGGCAAAAAGAGCCACGTAAAAAGCCAAGTATTAAAGCTAAGCTGTTAATTTATCCATCAGGTTCCTACCCTCACCTATGGTCACAAGCTCTGGTTTAGTGACCAGAAGAATGATTCATTGATTCCAGCGTTGGAAATTAGTTTCTTGAATGGATGGATGACTAGATGGAGCTGTAGGTTGTATGAAAAAAAGACAAAAAAATACTTTTGTTTAAAAAAATGCAATTGAACTTTAATTACAATAATACTAGTAATAATCTTTAGTCATTCGACTGTTTTCCTACCCCTCCATACTCAAGTACATATCTCTGGCCACTGTAGGACAAACAACTCTGACTGCGATTGCAGGCTGTCAGTTCGCTGTTTACATCAGCTGTCAATATGTGTCTGCGTCTTTTTACTCTGGAGGAGGCTGTAAAACATTGTCAAATGAGTCAGATACGAGTAGATGAGTCAGTGAAACTCAGTTCTGTCAAAGGACAATGATACTCAGGTGAGTTTTTGAGGATATCCTGAACTTTTCTGTCAGCAGGTGCTGCTGTTAGCCTCTGTTAGCTGTTGGGTAGTAAAACTTTCTTTGAAGTTAATCTAATATTGTTGGACTCAGACCCTTAGCAAATAAACTCTCACCTGATGTGAGAATGTAAACTGTTTCTCAGAGGGTATCTCAGCTGTTCTTGTTTAGCTGCCTCCTTGTCAGCTGTCCAGAAATGGAAGAGTTGCATATCTCATCTGATGACTATAAATATTTGCAATAATATCTGGAATAAATAAGTTGGTTTTTGCACATTTTCTTGTTTTTACTGCCCTGACTTCTGATGAGGTTTGAGATAAGGAGTAAGAGGATGATATTTTATTCCAACACTATTCTCTTTTCACCTTTTCAGTGCAGGGGACCCCTTCTCCGATGATAAAACATAGGGCTGATCCTTCATATCTTAAGTCTGAAGGCGCAGATGTGAATTAAAATTCACCACCACAGCAGACAAACATTATATATAAGTTGTCTTCTCCTCTGCCTATGAGATACTACATATGTTGCCAGTCTCTAGCCATACATAAAACATGATTAGGCAAAATGGCCATCTTGGCCACTGTATTCATGATGGTGGGGTAACATGGTGTCTTCCACAAAGTTCATGACAATGTATCAGTTTAAAAAGGATATACTGTGGTCATAAAGGGAAGGACATGGTCAACAGCAATACACAGGTAGTCTGTTGCATTTAAATCAGCGGTCCCCAACCAATGGGCTGGTCCGTGAGTTGTTTGGTACTGGGGCACAAGAGTTGAGGCTCGGGTGTGAGATGTATAGTTTTCAGGGGTTTTATCGTTAGTTTTTTTTAAAATTGTTTTTATCGTTAACTCGGTTTCTATGGGTCTTTTCCCATGTGTTATGAATAAATCTTCTTTTAGAAAGCTCCAGCCGATCCAGGAGAGAAGGACAACTGTTGCCCAAGCGAAAACCTGTAGTGATCCCATATGTGTCAGGAGTTTCGGAACAGTTGAGACGCATTTTTTCTAAACACTGGGTCTCTGTGGCTTTTAAACCCCAAAACACGCTGCGCCAAAAAATTGGTCCACCCCAAGGATCAGGTCCCCCGACACAAACAGAGTAACATATGTACGCTGTTAAGTGCCAGGAGGATTGCCAGGATTTATACATCGGGGAAACCAAACAACCTCTGGCGAAGCGGATGGCACAACACAGAAGAGCTACCTCGTCAGGCCAGGACTCTGCAGTCTATTTACACCTACAGGCCAGTGGACACTCTTTTAAGGATGAGGATGTACACATCCTGGACAGGGAAGAACGCTGGTTTGAGCGCGGAGTCAAGGAGGCCATTTACGTGAAAAGGGAAAGACCATCTCTGAATCGAGGAGGGGGCCTAAGGGTACATCTTTCGCCATCTTACAATGCTGTGATTGCAGCCATTCCCCAACTCTCTGTGAATGGTACTCATGGCCATTGATCAGTGGTCTTTGATCAGTGGGTTTTGGTCAGTGATTGTTGATCAATGGTCATGAGAATTTGCATAATTATGATTAAGGAACTGACCTCCCAGCCCGTTGTTCCTTCAGTGGGCTGGTTTCAGTCATTATGCAAATGTACTGTTTATAAGATTTGGGGAAACCTGCAGTCAGCTGAGACTGAAGAAGTCACTTGGATGAGTGACGAAACGTTTCTCCCACAAAACGCTACGTCCAGATGAACAGAATCAACTTTTGGAGATTTACTTTCCTGGATGATTGAGAATGCATCAAGTTCTTTTTTGGTACCGGTACTGGTTTTATTTTGCTGTATTAATCTGTGACACCTTAAAGGCCGGTCCGTGAAAATATTGTAGGACATAAACTGGTCCATGGTACAAAAAAGGTTGGGGACCGCTGATTTAAATGATCCTCCACTAAAAGTACAAAATGTGAAAGAAAAAATCACCGACAACACTGCACCACCATCAGCAACCTTAACCACCGATAAAAGGTAGAATGGTCGTTTATGCCAAATTCTGATCTGACTGTTGGAATGTTGCAACAGCAATTGGGAATTGTCAGACTAGGCAACATTTTCCAAATCTTCTAATGTCCAATTTTGATGAGGCTTTGGAAACTATAGCCTCAGTTTCCTGTTTTTATCTTACAGAAATCGCAACTGATCTGGTCTTCTCCAAGGATCAACAAGTTCAGAGAAGCCCTTCTGCTTATCCAGGATAGAAAAATGGCCATCTGAGTTATTGCTGCCAACTTAGCTTGAAGCTTTCTCACCATTCTCTTCTGACCTCTGACAACAATCCTAGAGATGGTTGTGCCACAAAATCGGCTGGTTTTCATCTTCGTTTTGTGTTGTTGGCTTTTTGTTCATATGTAAAAAATAAAATAGAGATCGTATGCGTGTAGTCATTGTGATAGAAATATGTTTTGGTGTATTGAACTGTAGCTTCAGGTTTATGTAATTAACTGGTAATTATGTGACAATGTGTTTCAGGTCATTTTACGGAATAACAAGAAAGTAAGGTAACATGTAGAATGATGGATTACTTTCTTCAGTGGGTAATTAATCATCAAACCATCAAACCATCACTTACTGCTAGTCCTTTGATGTAACACCCTTGAAAAGCTAGCCATTGCATAATTTCACTACTTTAATTGTGGTTTAATAAGGTTGTTGGTTATTTTGTATGAGATATATGTATATTTTTGTATTATACATAATTTGACAATTTCATTGACAGTGCTCATTAAAATCCATCGTAATATTCATCTAATTAGATGACTGACTAGCAAACTGCTGTGGTGTCGTGTATTCTCGACAAAGAAAAACAGTAATAATACAACTTAATTAATTCATTTATTTATTCAACTAACTGTTATTTTCTTGCACTTAGCAAGACACAGTTCTTATAGTGGTGGTTGGTTAATATGCTGGCACCCCATTCCTTTCAGTTATCCAGCCACAGCATTCTTATACTGTATACAGAGTTTATGGGTAATAGTACTTCGTATTGTTTTTTTGTAACCAATAAATTTTATATTTTAAGTGTACTATAGAAAAGTAAATTTGATAAGAAGAGGAAAGATTTTAGAAAAAACACACAGAAACAATCACAATCTCTTATAAAACAGCCCTTTAAATACTTCATAGAGCCGAACATCTATCTGCGTAGCCAGTTACATAGACTGGACTAGCTTAGCCCATAAACCCAGATATAAAGATACTCTTTTGGCAGCAGTCGGTGTCTTGTGAGACGCACTTGCTGGACTCACACTAGTGTGTAACTTGTTTGGCACATCTGGAGTCTCAGAGCTGATTAGGGGAGATGATTGACATTTTCCCCCCTGTTTATCTATTTAGCTATCAATTAAGCAATTTAGCTTCTAGAATGGTCAGTTGAGATAAAAATCTTGTTTGCAGTCTCATTGATTCTCTTAATCTCTCATTCTTTAGCACCTGGAGAACCTGTTTGTTTACCGTCCCGTTTTATATATGCATTCATATTATATTAATTATGTTGCCCTGTAGCATGAGTGTGTGTCTGTGTGTGGCAATGGGTTGTTGAAAGTGAAAAGAGGAGATCTGGCACACTGACCCAAGAGGGAAAGCAAATACAAATACACCAATTTTGGGGACCCTCCAGTAGCCTTGCAATAGAAGTAGAAACACGGTCAAGGGTGACCTACACATCTCTTAGTCCCAGCTTTAAAATATAAAAAATAAAAACATAGAGACAGCAACTGTGATTGAGTTAGGAAGTTAGATTTGAAAGTTAAGTTTGCCATTGCATCCAATATATGCCACTTTAGAACCACAGCATCTGATTTGAAACTGATGCGTTTTATTCCTCAATCAAGGTATGTGACTCATGTATTAAATGTTTAAATATTTATCAGTGAATATAAATCACTAAACTAAATGTTAGTGCAGTGTTTGATCATGATGATTACTGAGAACTGTACTCTTCCCCCCGAAAACTTGCATTGTTTTTGTTAGAGAAGTTCAGTACCTTGTGGCTCTGCTGTAATTCAACCCTGTTGCTGACCCCTTGCTAGCCTGTCCTCCTTAAGAGAAGCAGAAGGTAGCTGTAGAAAAATCTTTCCCTTTAAGTCACCCTCAAAGTTGCAAAAAAAAAAAAAAAAAATCACATATACAATCCGCATAAGCACACACACACACACTGATGCACACCATGTAGTAAGTGCAGGGAGGACAGGTTGTCTTATCAAAGTGTGCTACAGGAAAGTGGTGGTATCAGGGGAAATTCAAAGGACAATAGAGAACAAACACACACACACACACACACACCAATAGACATGCACCGCTGGCAAGAAGAGAGGCAACATCCCCTGGAAGAATACAAGGCAGTACAGAAAGGATGGAAACCGGAGGAGAACAAGAAAAAAAAGGTGAAGGAACAATTTTTCTCTTTTTGCTCAGAGGAAGTTGTCACTTACAGCATTTCCCCTCAGCACCTGCACAGCCAGTGGCTGACAGCAGGTGTGTGTATTTCTTACACAGAGAGAAACATAGGGAGATATGAGACTAATGCAAAAAGAAAGAGATACTGTAGGTAGGTATAGACAGACAGACAGATAGACAGACAGACAGATAGAACCACACACATAGACACAGAGAGCTGTCAGAGATATGTTTTTTGCTAAAGGAAGACAGACAAAGACTCAAATATAGGGGAGGCGATGCCAGGCGGAACCACAGGACGATATCACGCTGTCATAACCATCAACCACCTTCACCTTCATTGTTTGTGTGTGAGTGTTTGGACACATAGATGCAACGCACTGTCGCAGACAACCCCCTGTCAGTTTGGTTTAAAGCACACCAAAACCATGTGTGTGAGTGTGTTTGTGGGTAAAGGTGCATATAATTTTGTGCATTTTAGTGAGTTTATTTCATTCCAGCCTGGCAGTCCATCATCCATTCAGTCTTAATTTCAACACCTCACTGTGCACTTGGATGCACACATGCAACCATGCATCCACACACACAGACACATGCTGGGTCTTTTTAAAATGTTTTAGCCTCCACTGACCAGCTGTCAGATCTGGGTTGCCATCAGATATCAAACCCTATAATGTCAAGGGAAATGTTAGAAAGAGAGAAAGCAGGATATGGTGCTATTTTAAAATCTACAGCAGGACAACCCCTTGGAGTTGCCCACAGAAAAAGAGAGGACTGTTTGGTTGAACTGGTAGAGGGTAGTTAAGAGTAATTAAGAGACAAAGATACTAAATAAAGAGAGAGAATGTTGTATGCAATTGCAGATTATGAAACAACATTACAATTTTGTGACTTGAATGTTACCTCATTTGGATTAGTGCAGATTAGTGAGCTATGGTGTAATTTCACTTTCCCCCCAATTTTGAATACTATATTTGTTATGTTCTATATGACATCTGCTGCCATTACTTTTGATTAAAGATTGCACAGAACAGAAATCTATTTACTTAATTTCTGAATAGATAAAACAAATTTTTACAAAGAAATGATGTTGGTTGCCAAAAATCAACTGTAAAATGTAAATAATTTCTTTAAAAAAATTATATTGCATGTAAGACATTGCAAAAAACAAACGTCTGCCTACTATGGTTTCCTATGGTTGTCTGTCTCTCTTTGTTAGACCTGGGATAGACTCTGACCTGTCTAGGGTGTACTCCACCTCTAGAAAGGGGTAGGAAAGCCACCAGCTCCTTTCATGACCCCGAGTTAAGTAAGTATTTAAGAAAATGCATGAATGGAGCCAAAAAGCATACATATCAGTGACAAACAGACCTCTTTTAACCTCTCTTCCTTCACACTGACTAATTTATTCTTACACATAGAAATATGCTCAAACAAAAATTTTAAATATTAACAAAAGGTTATTCTATTTACTGATCATTTCAAACCTCAGAGAACATGCCTAATTTTCCTTTTTGTGCTTTTTTGTCAACACTGACTATAAAACACAGGGAAGATAAGCAGATCTATAGTGCTTGTGTCTGTGTGGAAGACAAAGAGAGTGAGTGTCCAAGCTGTCCAGAATACGGTGAGGTTGTCAATGAGAGGACAGAGGGGACTCTGGGGGAATGAGCTTGCAGAAACAAAGGACATGCACAGACTCAAAAACACATCACAAACCACTGTACATACTGAAGCATACTATACACATACAAGTAAATACATACAGTCTGCTAGATCATGCTGTAGTGAAAACTGTATTTTGATAAAAATGCCATGTTTCTATGCTCCTTATTGAAATTTGTACATGTGCTACTAACAGATGTTCACAAGTAAAAGTTAAGACGATAAGAGTTCTGAAAAATACGATCATACACACCTTATTTGCATTAACACTTGTATTTTATTGGTAGGTAATTTTTCATAAAATTTCATAAAATTAAAAATAATAATGTACAATAATCTACATTGTCTTTAAAATAAGATACAATTATGCAAACCTTGTCTCTGGTGTCTGATGTTTGCAACAGCTGTTAAGGCATTATTGTTGGATACTAACCATAAAATACAAACATTCACACATAATAGGTAATTTAACCTTTGTATTTTTTAAAGGATGTTTTGTACTTACACTCATCCCACTCACTCTTTTTAAACACTCACTAGATAGAGAAAGCAAAATGAAGAGAGTTTGACTGACTATTCCAGTTTTTTGTCTTACAGTGTTCGTTGTATACATTTATATATATTTCCATCCTTGCCAATTTGTGGTACTGCAGATACCTCCATGATTTTATCCCTGATGAAGTTATGCTTCTCAGTATTATTTCTATCTTGTACAATTTTCCTCTCTCTCTGTCTTCCTCTCACAGCCGCTATGCCAGCTATATCCTTTTCTGATTGCACATAGGCCCTTTTCTGACATATACAGACCCCCTGTCAAGCACTTGGACCCATACATACAGACCTATGCCACGTCTTATTCTTGTTTGCCCTTTCTTACTCATAGCTACCCCCTATCAGGACAACCAAATAGTGCCCTGTTTTTCTAACATACACAGATGAACACGCTTGCTTGAATATTGTCTGCTTTTATAATTTACCCATTTTTTAAGCTATTCATACTACCTCCCTCTTTCCTTATTTTAACCACAGTGACACACTCTCTCTTTCCATCACATACGGGACAAACACAGACCCCCAACCCAGATCTACACCAATGTGCAACATGCAAATGCTTTTAAGAGAAGCCCAGCAAAGGGACAACAGTGTGTGTCTACACCTGTGTATGAATGTGTTTGCATACTTAAATCGCCTCTGAGGCATAATGTTTTGTCTTTTTTACTTTTTCTGCTTTTTTAAATGGATTTAATGCTTTTCTTTTGGGCACATAACAGAGAGAGCTTTCTAAATGATGTTAGCTTCTACTTATAATTACTCACATTTTCAGATCAAATGTTTCTTTTGCCAAATTAGTCGACTCAGTCTTGGTATTTGGTTTACTAGCCTGTGTAATTAATTATATGCGATGAAATACATCATTGTGCATTGAATAAAAGAACAAGAATCACAAAACAACTCTCTAAATACGCAGTCTTTTTAATCATACTAATGGTTTCCAAATTTTTATTTTGGTAAATAAACAGTGTACTTTATCTACCTTTGCTACTACAAGATGGCAATGAGCGATTGCAGGCCCATCACAATATAAGAAGTACCGTGGCTGTTTCTGCGATTGTGCGATGGCAATACTGAATAATTTACAGTGTCTACCACTACTTTGCACTTTGTTGCATTTTAAACTTTCAAATACATGAAAGCCTCTGAGAGAAAGAGGAAAAATAGAAGAGAATTGGTGAGTCAGAGAAGACAAGAGGAAAATGAGAGAAACATAAAGAGATGAAAAACAGCAAGAGATACAACGGCATGGGGAAGACAGAGAGATGCAAGGCAGACTTAGAAACATACACAGACAAAATAAACATGATCCAGATCCAAAAGTAGTGAAGGAAACATAAGCAGATTGAGATGCTGAATTTCTGTGACTGTTCTGGTTGTCTAATTGCTGCAAAATAGCAAGATATTTATTATTATCAGGATGAAAGGAGGAGGTGGCTAGGGAGAGGGAGGTCTGGGCTTCTCTGCTTAGGCCACTCCCCCCCCCCCCCCCCCGCGTGACCCTGTCCCGGATAAGTGGAAGAAAATGGATGGATGGAAATACAGATGCCATTAACAAGTCAATTTTCTGTACTAATTTTCACATTTCTTTAAATATGTCATATCACGCACCCCATTGTGCTTAGAATTACCTCACATAACTCTTTGTCATGAAGTGAGTTAAGCCTAAACTGTGATAAAATTACAGGTAGTCACTCAGTATCTTTAAAAAAAAAGAAGAAAAAAACGTTTCACTGGAGACCTGTCCAGGATATTCTCTGCCCTTTGCCCTATACCTGGGGATAAACTGGGCCAGGTTTAGTTAAATAGTTAAGAAAATGGATAGATGGGTCATCCTTAAACAACAAAAAATTTGTATCCAAAGCAATCTTGTTGAGTTTTCAGTGAGGCTACTTAGTATTATGGTTTATGTTTCGTTTTCTTTACTTATGCAAATGTAAAGACTGAAAATATTGGGCAAAGTCGTCTACATGTATGGCAATGAGAGGTTTGCTAAGGGAGGGAGACAGCAAAAAACATAATGCATTTTCATGAATGCAACATGCAACAGAATAAAACCTATTCCCTAACCTACTCTACTCTAATAGCTTTTTAATTTTAAGTTGATAATTATAGTGTTCTTCCAGCATGTAATCATCGGCTTGTGAGAGTGACCACTAATATTCTGTAAGTTCTTGTGAAAGAACAAATGCAGAGAAGGTGTCTTTGTTTGTGTAATTAAACATTGACAACTCAAGATAAATAACCAAAGTAAAGTAGACAAAAAACACATCCAGAATCATCTAAAACAGCTAAACAATAAAGTCTTTTAAAACAAAATGTGTAGCAAACTTTTTAAGTGCATACATTAACTTTTTATTATTATTACAAATATTTTATTTTTTTCCAACAAGCTCGCTTATAAAAAGGCAGACAGAAATCAGCTGACTGTACACTGTGTCTGCTCTGATTTACACTTTATTGGTTCCCATTGCACTTAAATCCCCTTTCCCCAATCTCACACTTACACAGACATACACAACCACAAACTATCGATCTGTGGGCTATGTGAGTGAAAAATCCGGTGCAAAAGAAGAGTGACAGCTAGCAACAAACAAAAGCACACATTTTAAAATCAAAAACGTGTGCAAGCACAGTCACAGATGTAGTATTAAATGCTGTCAACCTAACCTCCATCCCAACCCGATAACCTCTCTCTTTCTTGCCATTACACACATAGATACACGCTCTAACTTTTCCTCTGTGTCCGTAATCAGATATTGATTTAATGCAGCACCAGATATCACATCCATCTCTGCCTTTCTCTATTTTCTCTGATATTTTTGTGCTTTCGTGATATCTGTCCAGTGTAATGGAGACACGCCTTTTGAGATAAGGCCTTCTTGACCCAGCCAAGAAACAGATAAAAATGTCTTTGTTTAATTTATTTGTTTTGGAGAAAAAAGTTAATGCAAGTCAGGATGAGAGAGGATCCAGACTGCTGACCAGCAGACTTTTAACCTGATATTACTGATTCAGTGTATTGCGCTTTGATATGACACCTCTTTCTTTTCATTTAACCCACGTTAAGAGGACATGGGTTGTGCGCACATTGTGGCAGTTTTGCATTTTTGTTTGACACCTGGGTGATCAACAAAAAATATTAAATGTCAATAAGATAGCATTTACTTGTTTAAAACCCTTTAGGGATTCCTTCTTGCTCACTCGACAGAAAAGCACACCTGCTATTTATTGTAGAAACAAACAAGAAAATAGATTATGTTTTTAGCACAGTGGCGCGTGTTATAAAAAAAAAACAATATCCCACTCCATGTTGTGATTTACAAACCATAAGGAAAGCCAGGAGGGTTTTAAGTAATCGCTAGCTTGTGGCTTGAATAGGACACTGCTCCCACTGTGGATATTAACCGTGGCATATGCAAAATAGCCTGCAAAAAGTCTTGAAATTATTTTGTCTGCAATAGCACTAAATGACTACAGAATTTTAGTGGATTTCCCGCAGTTTAATTTCCTGTTGTGTCTATCTATAAGACTTTGTGAACTCAAACAAATATATGCCAATCCCTCTGTGGAAGAATCTAATTTATTTTAGATGTGGGGAGTGTTGTAAAGAGATCAATTAGTCTAGCTGATATTTGTGCTATAAAAAAATAGACTAAACAGAAAGAAAATAGGGCTGGTGAGAATAAAGGAGAGAGAATGAACTAAGACATGTCAACCTAACAAGCAGTACAATGGAGAAAAACGGGAAAACAGGAAAGAAAATCATTGTGCATGGAAAATAGTTATAAAAACATTTGACAACAAAAGTACAAGAAAGCACCTGATATATTTTGCTTGTTTTAGTGTCCTGAATGCTCTGCAGCTTTCAGCTGTGCTATGCTTCAACTATGACAAGAGAAATTCACTGCACACCTGAATATTCTCATTAGTGAGAAAATGCAGAGCAGACAACAGAAAGAAAAAGGTTCACAGACAATTAAGACACTTAAGACCTGGGGATGAATGACAATAAGCAAGAATCAGTGACAAAGTTACATTTGGATCCATTAGTGGTTAATGATCAATATTGTTTAAATGTATATTATGCATATGATATATCTAAGTGATTTCTTTTATTACTATTATGTTTATTTAGTGTATGTCTTGTTTTCTGTTGTATAACAACACCAGTTCCTTGAAACTGCCCGAAAACAGCATAAAGGCTTATCTTAAAGCCACTTTGTGAAAGCTTGATGGTGCATATAAAAGATAAGGCACTGATATTTATCAACAGTGCACAATCTTAAAAGCAAGAAAAAATGGACAAAGGTGAAAAGGATAAAATATTCTCTCACATTCTGAACAGACACACAGAGTGTATTTTATACATTTGTGCAAAATGAAATGTAAGCGATAGCACGGATTTCTGCATGTGTACAGGCATTCACATGTTTGAGGGAACTCCTCTGTTTTTATTGCACTAAATGTATCTTCTTTGTGTTACACAGTGATGTGTAAAATCTATGAAGTCTCTACAGTGAACTAATTGTCATTGTTTTTTATTGTACCGTTTTCATTGTTTTGGTTTCAGAAGGGAAAATGACTCAATCGCTGGCTTTTTACAGTATGATGGATTTCTGCACGCCCACACACACACACACACACACTTGCCGTGCTCAAATGTACACATACACACTCTGACAGAGACTCCAAAAGAGAAAAAGAGAAAGAATGAATTATTAATCATGCCGTCTAATTATGGTGTGTGGCCCTGAGAGAGATATGATCCTGGGGAAATCACATCTAACAGTCATTTATCACAACAAATAGAGTGAAAAACACTGGTTAGAGGAGAAGAGAGAGCAGAGGAAACTAGAGAGAAGAAGAGAGAGCAAGAGCAGAGCAAAGAAGGCCAACTGTGCTATCAGATTCTACTATTAAAATATGCTAAGGAGATGCAAGGATAGGGAGGCAAGAGGAAGGGTAAAAGGAGAGTCTAAAATACTAAATTAGGAGATGCTCAAGGGAAACTAAAGCCCATAACAGCCTCAAAACGGGGTTTACATCACAATAAATTTCATTTTCCAAAACAAGGATTAAATATATAGATGGAATGAAAAAGAAAAGAGTACAGGTTCATATTGAGTAACCTGCCCAACAACTTAGCCAAGCAGTTCTTCATTTTACTCATTGGATTTCCTGCTTTTATTGTAAGTAGAAGAGTGAGAGATTTTTTTCCTCCCAGACTGTATGACTTTTGATATTTAGCCTTGCGTATATTTAGCCACTAATAATATACACAGGGGCATCTGAGCTGTGCCATGGCATGGTGGACTAGGCTGATCTGAAAGAGTGACTGAATCAGGCCAGGTATCAAATCCAGACTGTCAGCCATGCAGACCACGAGCCCACTCAGGCCTTTAAAAAAAATAAAACACCAACTCCCAGAAGGCTGAGCTCTTTGCCTCTCCACCTCCTCTCCCTGACAGCTCAGAGGGAGGTGGGGTGACGGTGTGTGCAAATGCATGTATGTGTAGGAAAGCCCAATTCATGGAAGAAGCAGGGAAGAGGGAGTGATGGAGTGAGAAAAATGCTGAATAGGAGTTGGGAAAGCAGCAGGAACCTGGAAAATAGGCAGCGAGAGAAGGAAAGTGCAGTAGTGTACCACCGTTCCGCCAACAAGGCCACAGAGGAAAAACTGAGAGAATTTCTGGAGTCACTTATAGGGAGCATCTATGTGTAGGTTTGCACTGCACACGAATGTGTATGTGTTCATGCATATCCTTGAGACCATTTTGGAGGCCAAATGTCAGGCTCCCTCCATGCCTGAAGCCACTTACGTCAGATGGTAAATGGTCTAGTTGCAACGTGAAACAAGCCTCTGGATTCAATTCCTCTGTTCATACCAGTGGCCCTGCCAATCAAACAGGGTCAGACTAAGTCAGAATGGGATGGAGTGGGTGAAGAGATCATGGAACAGAAAAGAATAAAAAAAAATGGGGTGAAAAAAGCCCAAATAAAACATAATTTAAGAGAAAAGGGCAATAAAAAAATCTTTGAATGGACTGTTACTTGTACACGTTTGTGTGTTTGCATTAAAGAATCTTAAATGACATCGACTTTCAGAAAGGTCACTTTACACACACACATACACCTTTCTCTACAGTGTTCTTGGAATCAATTGGCAAGTAAATGCTAGGACATTTTGTGCGTGTTGACACTTCTGGCATTAGAACACTTAATGTCAATTAGAGTGGCAGGTAGACAGGTCATTCTGAGGAGGAGACAGTGACAAAGAGAGAAGACAGAGTGTCAAAAGAGGTTTAGACTTTTGATTTCCTATGATGAAAAGTCTTGCAGAAAAAGCATAAGTCAGAAACACAATCTTAGCTGCCCTCACAAGCACGCGCGCAAACACACACACGCATACTAACAGACAGCAAAAACAGCAGCTGTAAATAGCACGTGAATGCTTTGAGACTGCCATGAATGGCATTTAAATACAAATAGCCAGAACATCCTTTCCCACTGTATATTTTTCAGCTCGCAAATATTCATGAGACTGACATAATGTATTTATCATCCAGCCCATACCTAAATTTAAGTATTGCCATTAAGTCTGCCACAAAGGAGACGGAGATCTCACCATGTTCCTGCAAGGACTCAGCTCTTATACAAGCTATTCATGTAGACTGAAAGCATCGAAAAACACTTTCAGAAAGTCGGATTCACATAGTCAGAAGAGCTATGTTTAACTTTGCCTTTATTATTACCCCTCAGAATATTTGGTTTGCAGTCAGATATTACATACATACAGATGTTCAGTTTTTTAGTTGTGGTTGTTGCTGTTTAAATACAGATGTGCAAAATCCCAGCCAGGCACAGTACCAAAAAAAAAAGAAGAAAAAAAGTCAGTACCCGTACTTAGGAAACAAAACCACAGGTTGTCCAACTTGTGCAACTGTGATATTTCTGTTATGGCTCTTTAGTTTAATTTCAAGCTGAGCTTATAGCAGCAGAGGGGCACCGATTCAGATAACACACTTAAGAACAACAGGTGTCCTGATATCCTCTCATTTTTACACAGATAGATTAACAACATGAATTGCACATGCAAAAATGTAGAAATATGCAGTGCTGCAAGCCACATCTCAAACGTTCCTGATCATTCTGAAAATGCTACTACCAAAGGGGTAAAACTCTAGCAGAGTTTAAAAGTTAATCCACTGACTAATCTGTACCTAAAAGCAAAGCAACTCTTAAGTCACCCCTGATTTATTTATATTTTGCTAGGAAATAAGTAAGGCAATTTGTTGAAACATCAGTAAAGATACATGGAAATACAGTTTGTAAGGCAAAAACAGAGTTTGCTCATTTCTAACGGGCTTCAAAGTCAATATTTGATATGACCACTTTTATTTTTGAACACAGCCTTAAATCTCTTAGGAAAGCTTTCCTGTAATTTCTTTAAGTAGTCTTCAGATATCCAGGCTTCTTGCAGGACATTCAAAACTCTTCTTCAGATGCTGAAAAGCTTTTGTCTTGTTCTGTGTAAAGATGATCCCAAACTGCTTTAATAAAGTTGAGGTTTTCATCATGAGGAGGCCAATCCCAGACTTAGTGTTCCATTGTTTGTTTTGTTTGTGTTTGGAATCTTTGCCAAGCTCAAAGAAGCCATTGCCCATCTGACACTTTTCAGTTGGTATAACATGATGGACCAAAATCTGATGTTTCTTTTCTGCACCCAAAATTTCTGCATCCATAATTCCATCAATTGACAATTGTTTTCTCATATGGGGGTCATGTCATTGTTGGGGTTTCCTGTTTTCTCTTTATGATTGTACGGTCTTTACCTTTCAAAATAAAGAGTCATAAGGCAACTGTTTGCAATGATTTGGTGCTATATAAATAAAATTAAATTGAAAAGAAAAAAGCCCTGCGACAGACTGGCGACCTGTCCAGGGTATACCCTGCCTCTCGCCCTAAGACAGCTGGGATAGGCTCCAGCGCCCCCCGTGACCCTGAAAAGGAGAAGCTGAAGCGAATGGATGGATGGATGGATAAAAAAAATGAAATGAATTGAAAAAGACCTGTTGCCACTGATTTTCAGTTCTTGTGCAGTTTGGCGTACCTCAAGCTTTTTCTCCCCCTTTTTCCTTCCATAAAAATAGCTTCACAACAATCAACGTTTAACTGAGTACACTGAGGTTTAGCAAACAGCAGATAGCTAACTGAATGAACAGATGCATCTCTTAGCTCATGTGTTTGCTGAGTTTATTAAGGATGTGACTTTCAAGTACTGTTCATCTGCTGTAGATAGTGTTTTAGGTCTGCCACGTCTACTTTTCTCCTCCACTTGTCTAGTTTCTTCAGATTTTTTAAGGACAAACTGTACAGCATGACAAAATGTTCCACGTTTTCAGCTTTGGGAACTTTGGGAATCACATTGTTGGTAAAAAAAAAAAAAAATACTACTTTATGCCAGTCACACTGTGTTATTTTTGGCATTTTTAACTAAAGCTAACTAAAGAAAACCAGAATGAAATTATGTGAAAAAACAGCCAATGTCCAAAGAAAATACTTTGAAAGACCTTTAGAAAGAAGACCACTTTAAAAATTACAAGAAAGTCTGACTATTTGGAAGTGAACTTTAAATCAAGGCGGGAATCGAGACTTTTACACAGTACTTATAGACACGACTGCTTTAACAGAAGACAGCTGTTTCTAATTAATGTGAAAAAAAGTGAAGTCAGTTACAGGATTCTATTGAGATCATGTAGGATGGTTCAGGTACCAGAATAGCTGAACAGAAACCTAAATGGAGCAGATAAGATCAGCATAAGATAAGTGGTGAGCACAAAGGTTTATTGAGGCTAGAAAGTTGAAGTTGGAAGAGGTATTGGGTAATGAAAGGAATAAATGAAGATGTAAGAAAAGATGGAAGAAGGAGGAGGAAAGAGAGAAAACGGTAGAGACAGAGACAGTGATTGAATGCTGTTATTGTGGTTGCAGAGGAAGAGAGCGAAAGCAGCGAGGCGTTTCCTTATCACATTGCGGATGGTGTGTTTGTGTGTGTGTTTCTGTCTGAGTATGTGAAAAAGAAAGAAAATGGTAGAGAGAGGACAAACGGACCTTTCTGTCCCCAAGTGTAGAGAATTTTAAAATAGAGCTTTAATTGTTTCTACATGTCTGAGTCATGAGTGTCTGTGTGCTGTGCTGCGCAGCATGCGGCCAGATGCTCAGACATATACACTTGGTGCATATACCAATGCAAAACACTGATGATGTATTTTTAATGTGATGAGTTCATGGTGCAGTAAATGACTGCACTGCATGCATTTGAATTAATTTGAAGATACATACAAATTTGAAATTAAATTTGTTATTTTTTTTTTAAATTCCTCGCTGATTATTTACACAGGTGAATATGTTTTTGCTATATTTACTTTGTAATATGATAACTTATGTTGGTGTTTCTTAGTTTTGAAGTTTCAAGATACCAAGAAGCACTGTGTTCCAATAACCGTGCATTCAGACAGAGAAAAATAGAAAGAGAAGATAACAAATCATTGACATACAGAGGGAGGCAGAAAATGAAAAGTCAGTGTGCAGTAGGAAAAAAAGAAGGAAGGGGATGAATACAGAGAGAAGGGAAAGAAAGATGAAAATGAATGGCCTATCTCCATAAAAGTAGCCATGCTTCTCAAGGTGGGAGCTGAGCAGCTAAAAGTCAACAGCCGAAGAATGGATAGGACTGATTGAATTTATAGGAGCTGCTTCCCTAGATCAATGCCACACACACACACTGAGGGGGAAAATGCATGCTGGAAGCAGATTTGTTGTCCATCAATACCTCACTTCCTCCTGACTTCTGAAGAATTAGTAGGAGTGAAAAGGAGCAGCACAGCCTATCCTTTTTAGACCTAATTTATTCATTGTTGACTAAGCAGCGACTTTTTCACCAACTTCGTATGCACATTTTTCAGTCTGGGAAACAAAATGAATTAAAAAAAAAACATATTTTTGTTTTTTGACAGTATTTTAAAAAAGGATAATTTAATTTCACCTGTATGAATAGCTTAGACCTGGGGTGTCCAACTCCAGGCCTCAAGGGCCGGTGTCCTGCAGGTTTTAGATGTGTCCTTGATCCAACACAGCTGATTTAAATGGCTAAATTACCTCCTCATCATGTCTCCAGAGGCCTGTTAATAAATTAATCATTTGATTCAGGTGTGTTGAACCAGGCTGATATCTAAAACCTGTAGGACACCGGCTCCTGAGGCCTGGGGTCCGTTCTTCGTACCTCGCTTACTACATCCAAGATCAAATGACACATCCAAGATCAAATCATCGCGCCAACTTTGAGCTCGCTAATCCGGTTCTCCGAACACACCTGTTGTTGACGATTAGTATAGCTGGATGAAGTAATGTGAGATCACTGGGTGGCTTAAAAGGGGCTACGCATCGATAGTAGAAACATTGATCGGCAACCCTGTGATTGGTCGGCGAAGATGTCGAAGGAGCGCGCTCAGTATTTTACGGCAGCAGAGCAAGAACTCTTGATTGAGTGATTTCAAGAGTTTCGGAGTTTAATTAAAACGCAAGGGAACACTGCAAAAGCAAGGAGAGAGGGCTGGCAGAAAGTTGCTGACAAATTAAACTCGTAAGTAATTTATTATATTATATTACATTATATCCTCTTTCACATTAGAGCCACAACAGGACCCACTAGAACATAGGAACAAGTAAAAGTGAAATATAAGAATATTCTACAGAATGGTAATATTTATCACTTATATTGCTTTTAGTCTCTTGAAAAGAGACCCTGAAATAATCTGTTTGTTTGTAAATAATACCCTCACGGGAAAATCGATATCTCTCTATGAGCACACTGTCGCGCTGAGCTAAAGGATCCTGTCTATCCCGTCTATCCCGCAATATACGCTGAATTCTGAAAACTCTCCTTATCAGTCTTGCACCTTCTGCAATGGGTTGCTCGCGTACAAACGGACAGGACATGGCTGCGACAGACTTCCCAAATCCACCTTCGCTTTTATAGCCGTGGTCTCTCATCTTGATTACACGAAGTAATTTACTATTACTACTCTAAAATATGAATTACATCTGAAATAATCAAATACATGAAATAGAATGATTAATAGTACATTTCCCTTTTTTTTTTAGGAAATGACCTGTATGTATCTGTATGACATCAATAAAAGAATCAAATACTGCATTATCTTTAGTTACATTGATAATATTTATTTATGGAAAAACAGTGGAGAAATATCGCTGTTGCTTTCGTATAACTGAAGCGGACATACCTGAGTGGCCGCGATCTAATCCTGTTTACATAAAGTAAGCCTGCTCCCAAGCAGGTTTACGCTTACGGATCTGTTGCTATGACAGCAAGTCCCGGATGAGCTTCGGAGAACCGAACGATCCAAGATCACGCGAAATCGTCAACAATCAAGTACGAAGAACGGACCTCTGGAGTTGGACACCCCTGGCTTAGACTAATCAGTTAGGATTTGAACCTGCAACTTTGAGAACTGGTACAGGTACACCTCTGTTCACTGCCTTTTGAACATTATTAAATGTTCCTTCTGTAGTTTGAATTTTTCTCACTCAAAGTTCTAAAATTTAGAAAAATAGTGGAAGACAGATTTAAGGTAAGTTGAGAGGATATCATATAAAAGTATCATGATGAACTGAATAGATCGAGTGCTCAACATGAATTCTTAAGAGATTATATATGTCCCTTTCTTGGGTTTTCCCATTTTTATAAAATCCTCCTCCTCAAGCTCTTTTATGTAGAGAGAGTGTAGCACTTAACGGTGGCATTTTAACTGATTCGCTGGCATAAGGCTTAGTGTCGAGAAAAGCATTATTCATTTGAAAAAAAAAAGAGTCAAGAAACAAATGTGACAAACGCATACACACCAACATTCACACAGTTCTGCTGAGCCTATGTGGCAAGTCCAGCACTATTAGTTACTGATGAAAAATGAGGGCAGGCAGGAGAACTGTTAGAGAAGAGAGAGTGCAGGGGCAGCCTGAGTGAGAGGGAAGAAAAGAGAGAAAAGTAGGAGATGCAACAGAGAGCTCTTTGCAAATCTGGATGTGAGTCGGAAGAGAGGGGAAAGAAAAGGAAGACAAGAGACAACAAAAAATTGGTAAAGGACGAATCAGGTACTTGGTTGCAGTGAGAAACTAAATAGGAGAAAAAGTATAAGAGAAGTTTTAAAAAAGAGAGCAAGGGTGAGAGAGAGAGAAGTCAATTAACAGAATGTTAACATGAAAGTAAGAGGCATTAAGACAAGAATAGGTAGATGTCAACACAGTCCTGCCATATTTTATATCTACAGTTATGTCTGCATGTATATATATTTGTGTGTGTGTTGTCCTGTATTTCTGTGGTCCATGCTGCCCAAACTTGTTATTGTAACTAAAAAGTGTTGCACAGCCTCAGTGCTTCATTCCACCTTAATATTAGAAGTCTTTTG
The DNA here is from genome assembly GCF_036321145.2 of Pelmatolapia mariae. Lineage (NCBI taxonomy): Eukaryota > Metazoa > Chordata > Actinopteri > Cichliformes > Cichlidae > Pelmatolapia > Pelmatolapia mariae. The sequence goes on along the minus strand of NC_086237.1, from coordinate 33,192,250 downwards.
CACAGTTGATAAAACCTGATGAAAAGATAACCAGTGGAATCACTCCCCTGTATCGGGCCTTTATGACAGACGCAATGTAAAAGCCAGATAGCAGGTTGCTTGTAGTTTGCCAAGTGAAAAGAATTCTAGGAGAATGAGGAAAAAGTTTTGCTGTTCTGAAGAGACACCACAGGAAGGGGATGTGCACGGGTAGGATATCACATGGGTGCCTCCCTTTGGACATTTTAAAGGCACAAGTGCAAGGAGACCCCAGGGTATATCCAGAATCCATTGGCGAGATTATATATCAAGTGGCTTGGGAAGACCTCAGGATCCCCCAGGAGTTATTGAAAAGAGTAGCAGGGAGAAGGATACCTGGAATATCCTAGTTAACCTATTGCCACTGTGACCTGACTTCATAAATGTGAAAGATAATGAATGAAGGAATGAATGTTCTGACATATCAAAACAAAATCCTTTTCATAGAATGTCAGGCAAGCTCATCATTTGACTAAGGCTAACCTTACATACATTGATGATACTGTATTTTTATATTTTCCTGTATTTTATATTTTTGCTGATGAGCAGTGACAGAGAAAATGGTCACGATCAAACAGAGAATGAAACCAGTTGAATACTAAAAGATCTATGAAAAGTGACACAGAGATCTAAGGTATAAAAACAAAACATTTCTGGCAGGACTTCATGACATGTTTCTGACTGCTGAAGTTGAAGACCAGTACTAAACGTGCAACATCTGTGGACATAGATCAGTACTATATCAGTGCAAATACACTTCCCATCATGTGTGACAAAGTTTGACAGAATCCACCAAAAAGCTACAAAAGATGCAAAAAAGTAAAGCTCTTGCCAAAATGTGTCAACAAAGTATTGAATAAGATCTTAATACTGTTGTGAATCAGACATTTAAGTTTTTTATTTGACAAATCTGCAAGGTTTTCTTATTAATGGGTTATTAAATGTAGTTTGATGAGGGGGGAAAAAGTTTTATTTGTTCACAATCTGGATATCTACATTATAATGTGCTGTGACAGTATAACCACACCTACTATCAAGGTCATTTCATTTTATAATAGCAATGTATGTTTGTGTATCTATATCTCTAATATAGCTCCTGATTTTTTGAGAAATCCAGGAATTTCACCTACATTCAAAAATGGGGAATAAGAACTTTGAATTTCTATACGTGATGTTTCCAAAGAATTACCAAGCTACGTTTTTAAAAAACTAACAACACCAAAGAAAGTGACTGCTTCAAGCATTTTGTATCCCTTGAGGCAACTTTTAAATTGATTTGTTCCTAAGAAAATCCAGAGACATTGAAGAGGTGTTGTAATGGAAGAAAGAGAATATAGTACGTAGAGTGAAAATAAATTACATCATTTGATACATACTTGCAGTTTAACCACTAAAACCAATATAACCACCAATCACTAGGAGGTTTACAAACTATATTAGGCTGCAGAAAAATCAAGGGTACTTGACAAGCATGTTTCTGAAAATGGTTTAACCGGAACAAAGAAATTTGGCTTCAGCATTTAGAAACCCTGGTAAAAAGTTAGGTCAGTGGGATTTTGTGCTGCTGTTATATTAATGGGTTAGTGTAAAATTACCAAATGTTTGATAATTTTGTGTAAAAACCAAAGACACTTGTTCATATTTTATACCCCATGAATAAATCCTTGTTTGCACTCTTACTGGATGTACATGGACATATACTATATATTAAGAGATGACAGAAAAAGAAAGAAGGAAGCTAAAGGGAAGCATCCATGTGTGTGACAGAAAAAAGTAAGAGAATTAATCTCCTATGAACCTATAAGTACAGGTTGTAAAGGTTGAGCAAGTTTGTGTGTGTGTGTGTGTGTGTGTGTGTGTGTGTGTGAGAGAGAGAGAGAGAAAGAGAGAGAGACAGAGGAAACTCTAGGAGGATAAATCTTCTATGAACCTTTAAATCAAAGTGTAACGGTGGAACAATTGAATGCTTGTGCATGGGTCTGGCAGTGTGTGTGTGTGTGTGTGTGTGTGACATCCACTCACTCTGTGCACAAGAGGAAAGCTGAAGAGACTGTCTGGATCACATGTAATTAATCTGGGCCGTATGCCTTGCTCGAGGGCATACTAACCCAACACATCGGCATGAAGGATTAGAAGTATCAACATAAATCCACTTTTCATCACCATGAACCCTGTCAGCATTAAAAAAGAAGCAGCACCATTGTTTCTTCCTCTTCTTGCTGTCTTACCTTTTACAAGGATTTAATATTAGTGTATTACTGAAAGATACATGAATAGTTTCCCCCCAAAAATTTGGAGATTGGAATCAAAGAACAATGACTATGTTGCAGATAGAGATATACTAGTCGGCTAATTGTCGCTGTTGTCATTAGTGGAGACAATTATTTTGTAATAAATGTCATGCAGCCAACAGCCACCAGATGGTGCACTGTTGAGAAGAAACCGCATACATTTCTTAAGCTAGGCCTCAACTTTTGTTAACACTACTGGAACGAGGTTGAAGATAGAAGCGACGGAAATTAGCTTTCTCCGAAAGGTGGATGACGTCTGCCTTAGCTATAGGGTGATGAGTTCAGTCATTCAGAAGGGGCTGCGAGTAGAGCTACTACTCCTCCACATTGAAAGGAGAATGCCAAGGCTGCTGCCTCCTGGGTAAGGTGTTCCAGTTAAGCATGTTCTACTGGGAGGAGGCCCCCAGCTTAGACCCAGGCCCAGCTGGAGAGCAGTATGATTCATAATTAAAGAATGTGAATAATTGTTTAAAATACTTTTGTTGTTAGTTATTGAAATTTTCCATTAAATGGTTCTCAAATTTAACTTAATAGCTGTGTGTCTTAATTTTAGACTAGTTGGTTAGTCTAGTTTCTTTTCCTTGTTTAGTTGACCAAGAAATTAGTAGCCAGGAACATCCCTAATGGCAGAACTGAAAACATTCAAAATACTTTCAAATGATTTATAAGGAATGGATGCAAATGTGTGGACATACATTACAGCTGCTTTGGATTTAACAACATTCAAAAGAAGGAAGTCTTTTTTCCCCTGTCTATAACCAACACACTTTTAGCAAACTGTAACCTGAAACTTTATATGTGTCAGCAAACAGTGAAGAGGTAGACAGGCCTTACAGGGTGAGAGATGACAGTATAACATGCTAATGTAATTACGACAACACAGGTTGCCAGCTACAATCAAACTGGGAACACTGCAATTATGTGGCTTGCACTGTAAGCACTCAGCTAACAAAACACTGTTGAAACCTCTTATTTTAGCTAATTTCTTGTGTGGCATGCCATCACCCACCTCCCTCAAACCCCACTCTCTCTAAAAGCACATTGACCACTGACCTCCATTTAGCATAGCACTGATTGACAATGAACTAGCATGAAATGTCACCAAATGCCCTGGTTGATGCCCTTTTTGTTAGCTGTCCTGCTAATGTCCATGGCCATTTGTTGGTACTTGCTAATGTGCTAATCAGAGCAGAAGAAATGTTTAGCTTTAGGGCGTTGAAGTTTTGTCTACACTGTGGCTCTCTGCCATCTAGCTCAACTAACACACACACAGATAGACACTTTCTTTAATTACATTATTTGATTCCACAAATTGTATTAACAACTGACATTAACTCAACTTACAACTCCCTCGGGGGTTGCCTTGATCCTCCTAAGCATCACTGACAGAATTAACTCTTTCTCACCAATTTCCCTTAGCAACAATACATCACTGCAGTTGTCCACAGCTGGAAGGTCTCAAGAGTGCAAAAGAGTGTAGCTTGGTAACTAAATAGAAGTGCTGGAAATTCTCACTGGATCATGTGTAGGAGCTACTTTTCTATGTCGAGGACAAATAGCTAGTCATGGTCTTTCTGCTAGGAGGAAGCTGGTGTTTAATTTCTTGTTAAAGACTCTTTGAGCAGCTAGTGATTGAAGGCTGTATCTCCTCCACTGCAGTTGTGCCACTTAGAACTCAATTTGATTGAACCACTAGGATACTTTATAAGTGGTTTTCTTTTGAATCCACAAATTTCAGCTGTTTGTATTGTAACTTAAAAATGTTCAAAACCCAAATGTGTTTTTATGGGTTGAGATATTATTGTTGTTGCTCTTGTGTATTTATTTATTTTTATCGTAAACTACCTAATTACACCATTCATGAGTAATGGAAGCATTTGCATTGATTCACGATTTCAAATGAAAGCAGCATAAGATGCTGATGGTGCACCAAACTAAATTTACTGTTTACTAATTTTACATGTAAAGGTATTATTAGCATTATTGTTTTCCAGTAGTTTAATAAAAAAAAGCAAACCTACAAAGTAGTGCAATGAAACAGAGAGCAGATGCTACATATAAAAAATCTATGTGGGATGGTGGTGGTATAGTTCTGCACATCTCTTTGCTCAGCAAGCACACTTACCCATCATGATTATGAAGAAGATTATGTAGAAAGACACACAGCAGTTTATAGTCCATAAATAAAATTCCAGCACTTCTTACCAGATGGGCAACAGATATTTTAGTATGTTTTGGTGCTAATTCTGCATTTGCAAGGGGTTCCTGGGGGGTTTCCTTTTGTTTCTATTATAGCACATGCACTTTGCTTTGAATGACTTTTAAGTGTGCCAAAAAACTAAATGTCAGACTGAACTATTGATATCTGAGACAGCTATCACTAATGGCAGCAGACATTATCCGGTTGTCTAGCAACAGCAATACCCACCTCAAAATCTGTGTGATCAGGATCACACCTTCATATTGGAAAGTTTTTAGAGGGACTCACTTTTCCAAGAATTTGCTGAGTCTTGTTTATGTGGTTATTTGTCTTGTGAAAGCCACCAACTGGAGAGCATAGTTCACACACCTTTTTGTTTGCCACTACATCACCTAGACTATGGCAAGACTGCAGAGACCATGGTCTGTGAGCAAAAATTGCAGTAATGTCCTGCCACAAAACCACACCTTTGTTTCTGTCTAATTTTAATGCAGGGTGCTTCTTTTCCACCCTCCTTTCTTCGACAGTTTTTCACTGGATCTGACACTGAACATAACCTGTAAAACCCTTGCCTCAGCGATGTCGAGTAGATAGGGAGAAAGGCGGCGAGAGAAGGAAGAAAATGGTGAGACGGGGAAAATTGTAGAGCATGAAACACCAGGCTGCATAGAAAAAGCAAAAGAAAGGGAAAAAGAAGTGCTTGTTAGCACCTTACTGGCCCAAGTAACTATACAATGACACACCTGACTGATAATTAGTCTCAAGAGCATTAATGCCTCCGTGTGTAAGAGACAATATGTGTGGAAGCATCTGTAAATGCAGGTCTGTGAGTATTTGTGTGAGTGTTTGTGGATTAGAGAGAAAACCTAACTCTCTCTCTCTCTCTCCGTCTGTCTGTGTGTGTGCGTGCACATTTGACTGCAAGTGTATTTGTGTGTAATGGAAAAGAGGGCAGAGGCCTTTGCATGTGTCCAAGCTAATGGGTATCCTGGCACACATAATCAGAACCGTTAATCACAGAGAGAGGAGAGAGAGAGAGACAGATTAAGAAAAAGAAAAAGAGGATTCCACCTATGATAAAATGAGCTGGCAAGGAGTGAGAGAAAGAGGTTCAGAAGTCAATAGTGGTAGAAAGGGAGGGAGTGGAAGGATAAAATGGGACTGGGTTGTCATTTCATTTGTTATGTGACCCATTTCATCTGTTATGTTATTTTCCTTTGGCAGTAACCACATCTACACTTCTTCTGTTGCCCTCCCCTCCAAAAAAATGCTGAATTTGATTTAATAGGGAAAGGTGAAAGGAGATTGGAAAGGACACAAGAAAATGAGAGGGGAAGATGTGAGTGCATGCGCGTATGTGTGCATTTTTGTGTGTATGCTGTTGCAAAGCACCCATTTCATTATTGCTGGATCATGTTCATTTAACTGTGGGAAGCCAAAACTGCGATCAGGATTAAAATAAAGTAACTGTGTAGTTGTAAAACCAACATTTGTTAACTTGAAAATATACCTGTCAGATGATAAGGGCTTTTTTAATACGCCCTAACCCTAACACCAGGGGTGTAATGGAACATGCAGTTTTTAAAAATGTTTAGTATACATTGAACATTGTATATTAGAAGTAAAAAGCTCAGGTTCTCAACAGCTTCAGTGCTAATTTATTTCTTTATTCCTACATGGTAGAATATTTGTATATTTTCATGTTATAAGTTTTAGTTATAAGTATTTGATTTTATCTCAGGTGTTCAGCTTTTTTGCAATAGCATTTAGAGCTTTAATGTCTCACCTGCACACATTTAATGTTTTAAGTGTTCATTTTTTTCTAAAGAGTGTTTAAGATTTTAGCAGTTGTTCATGTAAATGAAATAGTTTTTAACCTACATTACTCATAAATGTACTGGAATTGTCGCTGTGAGTATTTGCACAAAAAAAGCAATTATTAAAGTCATTAATAATCAGGAAATATAACATTATTCTGCATGAAATAATATTTCCACATTATTATTTAGTGATATAAAAAAGGTGAATTTTAATATACCCCAATTATAATTTAAGCCAATATGTATTTAAATATTTTAATGGTTTCTCTTAAAATACAGATCTGTTGTTGTAAACTTGATAATATGTGGCGTTACATGGTTGAAATGAGCCAAAAGAACATATACAATTGTTGCAATAGCATTTTTCACTAACTTTTTCCAATAGCTTTAGGCCTAGCAGTATTTCTCTTTGTGTGTTTGTGAAAGGGAGATTGTGTGTGTGTTTGTGTGGGTGTGTGAAAGTTAAGGTAATTAGGTAATCAACAGCTGTGCCAGACAGGCAGGAAGCAGCTTGTTAAGAAAGTGAAATGGAGATGGAAATAGATAATGAGAGAAAAGATAGGTAGAATGGGCAACATATAAACAGAAAGAGAGAAACAGCTGATGGAAAGGATCACAGCAGGAGGAAGGAGAAAGGGTGCAGAAGCTGAGGGAGACAGAGACTGAGAGAATGATGGGAAAATACAAGATACTAAGACAGAACAGGGATATGCAGTAGATGCATCAGATGTGAGGACAGGTGCTGTTGTCAGCTCTAAAACACATGTAAACCTTTTATTGACAGGAGGAACCAATTACTGACAGCTTGAAGGGAAGGAAGTTTTTCACTGTCACACCAGGAAACACAAACAAACTTACATGGAGAAGCTTTCTTTTCTTTGCCTTTTTGCTTTTTTTCTTTGTTAGACCCCTGATGTTTCCCACTGTAGGCAGGATGATGAACCACGTTTGTAGATAAGAACACTCAAGAGAGTGAAAGGTATAGCTGTAGGTGGAAAGGTCACTGGTTTGATTGAAGCTGGGGAATTGTCAATAAGAAATATGCTATATCTAGAAAAATAAATAGATAAACATAAATATTTTATAACTAATTATGTCTGTATTGACTTTGTTAAAGCTGATGTTGGTGAAACGTTATTACATGTTAAAAGGTAATTACACAAATTTTTACATGTTTTCTGAAGAAAACCGTTGTTGTTGTTGTTGTTGTTATGGAAAGCCATTTAGGACATTATCATAACAAACAAAACATAACACACACAAAAAAAAAAATCAAATCCCGCCCCTGCGGGTGGTCTGTCCTTCAAACTTGGGTCCTCTACCAGAGGCCTGGGAGCTTGAGAGTCCTGCGTAGTATCTTAGCTGTTCCTAGGACTGCGCTCTTCTGGACAGAGATCTCAAATGTTGTTCCTGGGATCTGCTGGAGCCACTCGCCTAGCTTGGGAGTCACTGTCCTTAGTGCTCCGATTACTACTGGGACCACTGTTACCTTCACTCTCCACATCTTCTTGAGTTGGTTAGCCACCACCAGTTTGTCCGTCTGTATCTGAAAGTCCCACAGGATCTTAGCTCGGTCATTCTCGACCACCCTAGGGGGCGTCTCCCATTTTGACCTTGGGACTTCCAGGCCATACTCGACACTGATGTTCCTGTATACTATGCCGACCACTAGGTTATGGCGTTCCATGTATGCCCTGCCTGCTAGCATCTTACACCCTACTGTTATGTGCTGGATATTCTCAGGGACATCTTTACACTGGGGACGATCTGGCTTTAAATAGTTTCTAACCCATCTAGCCCTTCTTTTCATATAATTTATTAAAAGCAATTTTAATAAATTATATTTCTTTCAGCATCCTCTTTCGACCTTTATATTTTGTATTTTATTTGACTTAGTGATTCAACTCATTCTAATTCACTTTTTACTTTCATGTTCACTTTACACGGTCACAAAAAACTACTTTGCTAGGTTTATAAAAAAGAGAGGAAATCAAATTTCATTCCACATAAATTCCACATATAATGCGATATTTATTCAAACTTTCATTCCATACATTTGAGTTTTAATCTATATAGTTAGACTTTTTTATCCATATGAAAGTCCAAATCCCATGTTCTCAATATGTACTTAATATATAGTGGTTGGGTTAGGGTTAGGGGTAGAGAAACGGACTGCACATAAGCTGTGAACTGCACAACAGCACTTCACAGCAGGAAGAAACGTTAAAGAGGGCTTAGGTTAAATATCCCTTTTCTACTGTGTGTGAATACACTGACAAGGATTTGCTTCACTCAAAGCACACCACTACTCTATGCTCACTACATCCATTCAACTACTAAAAAGCACTTAGATTATATCAAAACAGTACAAAACAGTTCAAAACGGAGCTGATGAGGCTATGATGGTTGTCAAAAGATCAAGACTAGTGACTAGAGCACTGAATGAATAAATGGTTGATTGAACGAGTTCTTAACATTATTTCTTTTTTCAGACTAATATCATTTATCCAACTTTTAAAACCTGCACTCAGGGAAATCAAAACTTTGAATAAATTTACTGTGGCTGTTTAGCAATGCACACTTCCCAGTAACCATGACTGCAGCACAACACTGTATTCCCAAATGCCACTTCTATGTTCACAAGTGATGATATGGACAATCTCTATTATATAAACAACTGTTTAGGCATATACATATATATGTAGGGCTGGCTATATTCATGTTTTGTGTAACTTCACCATTACAGTGGGTTTTACTGTAAATCAAACAATCATGATGTGACTGAAATGCAGATGCTCAGCTTCCATGGGCTTAAAAATTATATTTTGTTGCAATGTTTAAGAAGTATAGTACTTTTTAAGAAGTATAGTACTTTTTAAACATAGCCCCTAGTAACAGAAGTTTGTCTGGAATAAAAGAAACCTCCAAATCTGCACAAGTGGCAAAAACTGTTCCTCTAGGTACTACTTAAGGCTGGCCTTCAGATATCAGGGGATTGCAATCCTACAGTTTATGAATGCAGCTTGCATTAGCATTAGCTGATAAATTAGCACCTGACACTTTCATCCATTTAAGGTAAATTCTGGTTCCACCAAAACAGCAAAACTGCTAATTAGGCTTGCACAATAAATTGAAAATGTATTGTCATCGCGATATCAGCCTGTGCGATGGGCCCATCGCAAAAGACGGCGTAAACTGCAAAAATTGGGTACCTTAAAATGTTTACACACGTGCTTTAAAGAATTTACCAATCAAAGAAACCCCTTTACACATTTGACGAGTCGAATAGAGCCCTTCACGGCATTAACCAATCAAATGGATTAGAGACCCGTCTCCTACATAGGTGGGGAGCGAACAACGCTCCAGCAACGAGTCAGACTTGTAATGGCTGAGAGTGAGACTTATGACGAGAACGCTACTGACTATGAACTCGTGGCTAAAAAAAAAAAAGTACAGCGCTTGTTTGGAGGTACTTTGGATTTGATAAAGACGACGTTCTCCAAACACAGGTACTCTGCAAAACTTGCCGAACACTCGTGGCAACCACCAGAGGAAACACAACTAATCTCCACCATCATCTTCAATACAACCACAGAGAACTGTTTGAAGAGTTCCAGAAAGATAGGGCTAGCCAAACAAAGGTTGCTAATGTTAAGACAAAGAGCACAACAGTCCAACAGCCGTCTCTGTATCCGAGTTTTTCAAGTGGAACTCTTTATGAGAAAACGTCGAAGCGGTACAAAGAAATAACAGAGGCCATTACACATTTTTTGGCTAAAGACATGATGCCTATAAATACAGTTAGCAGAAAGGGCTTCACCAGTCTGATACATAAAGTGGACCGGAGATACCGCATCCCCTCATGACACTACTTTTCCCATGTCGCCATTCCACAAATGTACGAAACATGCCGCAAGACCGTCATGTTTGAACTGAGCCAAGCTGAAAACTACACAAGCACTACAGTAAAGTTTCCTCTCCAGTTTTGACTTACATCATAACTACTTGGTGAGTGGTAAAATGATGAACAACTGCATTGAGATAATTTGCAGTATAATTTATGTTTATTTAAAACTAATTATAGAGACCGGGAAGGATGTCTTTCAGAATTCAAGCCTCAGAATTTTTTTTATGCGGGCAATGTTTCAATGTTAAAGTGCACTTTGTTGTTACACTGCTAATACAGCAGCTTTCTTTAACTAAAACTGTTGCAGTAAAATGGAAATTATGTATTCGTTTTTTTTGGGGTTTTTTGCATTTATTTTATCGCAAGTCATATCGTTATCGCAATATTGATCACAGTTATCACACATCGCAGGTTTTCCTAATATCGTGCAGCCCTACTGCTAATATTAAAGGTTCAGAATGCGGGATCCAAAACTGATGCGTGACATCACGCTGGCTACAACCATCTTTTCTAATGCCTGCTATATTATATATCTTTTATAATGTAACTAAGCGTGCTACCAGAAACATGTGATTTTATCAACAGAAATGCCAGGGATTAGATGCCACAATGATGTGACATTTGATCGACATGTCTTCTCCTGTAAGCATTATATAAACAGATTTTAAGATGCAACCTTGACTCTGATCCTATCTTATTTCAACTCCCTGCAGCTCTCAAAGAAAACCATAATACATCAACTCTTAACCTTTGTCATTCCCTCTCTGTGTCTCATTTTCTTTCTCTATCATTTCCCTGCTGGTGGCTAAATGTTAAGAAGAAAAGTATTCACTGAAGCCTCAAAGCAAAGAATGTTGTCTCACTGACTCCCTTCTTTTCTTCAATCTCCATCTTACCCTCCCCCTGTCTTTCTTGTCCATTTCTTCCCTCTGTGTTTAAGCATGAAAAGACAACCAGGCAAAACATGCAGCCACTCATCTCCTTTTTCTCTACCCTTTATTCCCTCTGTAACAATCCTCTCCTCTTTATGTTAACTGCTAAAAATATAGGCATTCTCCAGAGCAATGAAAGAAAAGGGCGTAAAATCTTTCTCACATTTGGGTTCACCGTCCATGTCCTTCCCATTGCCCTCTTCATCTTTCCTTTTCTGTAAGCTGGCTATTAAAGTGAAAAACATTCAATCAAAGCAACGATGATGATCCTTTCCTCCTTGTACTGTATCCTCTCCTGTCTCAGCGGGGTTTTTCTTTAAGAAATGTTGTGGTTTGAACAGCAGATCTCAAGCGTCCTCTTTCTTTTTGTAACACTTAGAGTACCACTTGCCCAGCAAGCTAACTAGAGAGCCCAACGGATCATTTGGAATGATAATGATGATAATGCTGTGTTTCTCAATTAGTAATATATTATGATAAATAAATATGTAAGGTCTAAGTAAAAAATGTGAAAAATAAGCCCACAAGTCAGTTTCTCCAGAAGTCTGCCTTTGGGTATACTGAACATGTGGGAATGGCGGCGTTGTTCTGTGTGGAAAAAGTAGTTTTATTTATTCATTTTCATAATGTCATGGATGCTGACAAGGTGGTGTGGGAGAAGCAGGAGCATAGGAAGACCGTTTCCCTCTGACCAACCTAAATATCTGCTGCTGCACAGACACCCCCACCATGACATACACCAGTCTGAAGAAACAATCTAGGTGCTCCTGTGTATGAGGATAGGAAAAAGGACGCTGCAAAAAGAATGGGCATAACTTATAAATTAAAGAAGCCTGAGGGTTACGATATTTTCTAACTGGATCCACAGAAATATGTGTAATTTCTCTGTTAACTTTGTGTTTCAGTAATACAGTTCGAACTAGTTTGTGCCGAATTTATATTTGCTGTACTTTATGGGCTACTATGTAGTGAAAAGGAGTGTTTATTCATTAATGTACAGGGTGGGCCATTTATATGGATACACCGTAATAAAATGGGAATGGTTGGTGATATTAAAGTCCCATTTGTGGCACATTAGTATATGTGAGGGGGCAAACTCCTCAAGATGGGTGGTGACCATGGTGGCCATTTAGAAGTCAGCCATCTTGGATACAACTTTTGTTTTTTCAATAGGAAGAGGGCCATGTGACACATCAAACTTATTGGTAATGTCACAAGAAAAACAATGGTGTGCTTGGTTTCAATGTAACTTTATTCTTTCATGAGTTATTTACAAGTTTCTCTTTGTTCACAGCCATTGACATGTCGAAGAGGTTAACATGTGAGGAGAGGATCGAAATTGTGTTGATATCTGCACTGTTAAAAAAAACATCTTAAAAAAACGGTAATATTCCGGCAGCTGGGGCGCCAAAATACTAAGTTACTGACCACTTATAAAATGTGTTCAATGTGCTGCCCATTGTGTTGGATTGTCAGTGCAACCCTCTTCTCCCACTCTTCACACACTGATAGCAACACCGCAGGAGAAATGCCAGCACAGGCATCCAGTATCTGTAGTTTCAGGTGCTGCACATCTCGTATCTTCACACCATAGACAATTGCCTTCAGATGACCCCAAAGATAAAAGTCTAAGGGGGTCAGATCAGGAGACCTTGGGGGCCATTCAACTGGCCCACGACGACCAGTCCACTTTCCAGGAAACTGTTCATCTAGGAATGCTCGGACCTGGCACCCATAATGTGGTGGTGCACCATCTTGCTGGAAAAACTCAGGGAATGTGCCAGCTTCTGTGCATAAAGAGGGAAACACATCATCATGTAGCAATTTCAAATATCCAGTGGCCTTGAGGTTTCCATTGATGAAGAATGGACCCACTATCGTTGTACCCCATATACCACACCAAACCATCACTTTTGTTGTTCCAACAGTCTTGGAGGGATCCATCCAATGTGGGTTAGTGTCAAACCAATAGCGGTGGTTTTGTTTGTTAACTTCACCATTCACATAAAAGTTTGCTTCATCACTGAACAAAATCTTCTGCGTGAACTGAGGGTCCTGTTCCAATTTTTGTTTTGCCCATTCTGCAAATTCTGTGCGCCGATCTGGGTCATCCTCGTTGAGATGGTGCAGTAGCTGGAGTTTGTAAGGGTGCCATTTGTTCGACTAATGCCACTCTCCAGTGACATGCGGTGAGTGCTACGCTGTGGGCTCTTGCTGAATGAAGCTAGGACAGCCACTGATGTTTCTTCATTAGTGACAGTTTTCTTGCGTCCACATTTTGGCAAATCCAACACTGAACCAGTTTCACGAAACTTAGCAAGCAGTCTGCTAACTGTAGCATGGGAGATGGGTGGTCTTGCAGGGTGTCTTGCATTGAAATCTGCTGCAATGACCCGGTTACTGCGTTCACCAGATATCAACACAATTTCGATCCGCTCCTCACGTGTTAACCTCTTCGACATGTCAATGGCTGTGAACAAAGAGAAACTTGTAAATAACTCATGGAAGAATAAAGTTACGTTGAAACCAAGCACACCATTGTTTTTCTTGTGACATTACCAATAAGTTTGATGTGTCACATGGCCCTCTTCCTATTGAAAAAACAAAAGTTCTATCCAAGATGGCCGACTTCTAAATGGCCACCATGGTCACCACCCATCTTGAGGAGTTTGCCCCCTCACATATACCAATGTGCCACAAACAGGACTTTAATATCACCAACCATTCCCATGTTATTACGGTGTATCCATATAAATGGCCCACCCTGTACAATCAGGTCAGGCGGTGGTGTTTCTGGGATGTGTAAAACTTGATCATTCTGTTTATTATTCATTCTGACAATTGTTTTTATGGAAAGCCTAAAACTAAATCATGCTGTACTGTTTTTGTTGCTAGTCTCTCCCACATCAGGTTTCCTTGTTATGAACTTACTAATTTTTGTTGGTCAATATGAAAGACTATTATCTCTAAACTTTCAGCAGTGTGTTTTTGTGATGTGCAGATTTGCACTAATTGGCCCCATAAATCTGGTCCTCTAAACAAACACCAACAACCAACCAACAATTTTTCATGCAAATGCTGTCCAAATGCTCCGCCCCTCCTTGTCTGCTGATTACTTTATAATAATGGCGCACTGTTTATCCCTTTGTAACCAAAAGACAGCAATCTACTATGACCAAAAGTCTTGTTTTTAAAACAAACCCTTAATAAAAACGATGGTAGAGGATAACAGTCTCATGTTACCTTTAACTCTTCTTCCCTAAGCTTGCCATTTAAATAATAATCACCAATCAGCTAAAACCAAGGCTACACTAGTTTATCCAAAGCTTTTTTCCATCTTTTCCTTTTCTATCCACTCCTTGCTCACTGAAAGACAATCTTCTGTCCCACATTCAAACAAAGTAAAGCGACTTTTAATCTTCTTCCTTTCCTCTTCTTCTTTCAGCAGATCCTTTTAGACTCCTCCTGGGAGATGGAGGCTTTCGGTCCCCTCAGTTTGTTTGTGTCATTCTTTCTCTTGTGCATGCTCGAGAGCTCTCAAGTCAAGGACACAAGCCTGGTTTTTGATTTACATGATAAAAAGAATTAATTAAACAGCAGCAATGGAGCCCTAGGGTTTCTATCACCTATGGAGGGGAGAAAGGCAAAAGTAGGAGGGCAGAATGAAAAAGTGAAATTGACTGGAAAAAGGAGGAAAAGGAAGGACAAAAGGGGAAAGAAATGAGAGGTGGGTGAGACTGGAAAGGAAAGCGAACAAGTTATACAGTGCAAAAGAGCGAGAGGGCATGAGGGACACAATGAAAGAAGGAATGGGAATAATAGAACAAACTGAGGAAAAAGGGAGAAAAAGACGAACGAAAAAGAGACTGGGATATCTCCAACATTTGACACCTCTTCCTCAATACACATAAACACATACACACAAGAGACAAGGAGTTAGTGTAACCATCGGCACAGCCGCTCGCTCTATGACACTGTACATCTCTAAGGAGAGCGACTCAAACACGCAAGGGTCCGCGTAGGTCGCCTTAATTAGCCACACATCCGGCTACGCAGGCTCCCACGGGGTTTAACAGGGGCATAGAGGGTGAGAAGACGAAGAATGGGGGAGAGAGAAGGGAGGGAGAGAAGAGGGAGTATGAGCAAGGGGAATAAGCCAATGGGATTGGAAGGTTATTTAAAGCATGGCCTACAAAAACATTCAAAAAAGTCCAGCGTGTGTGTGTGTTTGCATGGAAGTTGGTGTGTTTAGATTTGAGTGCATCCATGAAATGTGAGCTATGATCAGGATGAGTCGTATAATCGAATGAACAAGAATATCTATGTACATTTTCAATTGCATATGTGTATTCCTATGAATCTTGCTCAGTGACTGAGTGTGCCCAGGTGGCCAGGGTCATTTTACTGAGTGACAGAATGATGCTAGGCAAAGCTGTACACATAAACCCCATCCATATCTAGGAGTCCTAATTAGCCAGCCTAGGTCATTGTTCAGGGCTATGACAGAGTGGCAAAGCATTGCAGAACTCATCATACCACATGCAATGAACACAAGTTTTTCCTTTATCCTACGATATCCTACTTTATCCCAACTATCTTTAAACAAAAAAACAGGAGTATCCTTGTAACTTTTGTCTATATATGTGTTTTTAAATAATTTGGAAAAATTGCCTATTGTACTGGTTAACTTTCTCCGTTGGATAACTGTGAGGCCTCAAGTCAGAGACAAGCCGATGGAGCCCATTACAAGGACTTAAATACATTCTGATTACCTCTGATCCCAAATGGTCCAACCCTGAAGGAGGACAGGTTTATTTAAAAATTGTTTATTCACTTACAGGTTTACCCGGGGACTCATTGGGAACAAAGCTTTTAAAACTGGAGCAAAGGAAACTCTGTAGTGCAGGTGTTAAATGGTTTAAGCCAGATGTTGAAGATCTTTAGATGTGAACTTTCTCTTTTCTTCTTACCTGAGCATGCATCAAGAGACTTTGTCTTTGACTGGTTAAAAACGGTCCTTCTGCCTTTTTAAACCTTGTCTCGTTTCTTGTTTTCCACGTCTACTCCCCCCCCTTCTTTATTTCCTTTGAGGGCAATTAGTGTTATTGTTGTGTAGTGTCAGTGATCTATACTACTTTTACCAGGTGTGGAGGGCACATGAACATTCAAATCAGCATTATTAATATTATGTCAATCGGATCTAAGCAGGATGCAAAAGGTTTAACTAGCATTAGTAGTCTTTCTTTGTATTATTTATGAACTCCCTGGCCTTTCACTTCATGACATATTTTCTGCTGCCTCCTCCCTTATCCTCGTCTTTCCCTTTCTCTGTCATTTTGTCTGTCCATGCATACACATAATCTCCCTCTCAGGTCTTCCTTCCCTTGCCTCTCTTGTCAAAGTCCTCTGAATGTTTATCAGCTTTAAAAGTCAGACATCTTTAAATCTCTTATCCACATTTTAAAAAGGCTAAAAGGAACACGTGTGGAGCATTGAGTGTTTGCTTGCAACCGAACAACATGCAACAAAAGTGCAAAGATAATATGGCACTGTCAAACTTTTATAAGCGAAACGGGCATGAGCAGAATTTAAATAGAAATAGAAAAACAGAATAGTATGTGGCTGTGAGGTGTTGGCAGACAACTTAAAAACAGCAAAGTAAACACCAAAGTGGAATATGGGTCGGTGATGCTTTAGTACAAGTTAAAGCATATGTTTTTTGTGTGCATGGAAAACTTTTGGTTGATGAAAATAAAAAAGAGTGCTAAGGAGCGACTTTTCTCACTGTGGTGGTTATTTCCTGTGTTTTTAGATTATTTTTAGGGAAAAACTCCCAAAAGTCACCATTAATACACTAGAAGCTAAATGTTTGACATTTTAACTGAGCGCTAATGACAACCTGAACAGTCCTTCTCCTCTTTATTTAGAGTGTAAAATGTTGATTTGTGTGACAAAAGAACAGTTTGCCACTTTGCCTCACTGTATTTTAAATTATTTTTGGCCAAGAGATCATGGCAGAATCTTTGGATCATGTTTACATATGACTTTTTTCCTTGCATAATAGAGCTTTAACCTGCATTTGTGGATGGTAAGGTGAACTGTGTTCACAGACAGTGATTTCTGTGTTCCTAGTTTTAATGCAAATCATGAGCGTCCAGTTTTGAGTTTCATCCTTGTCTCTTGTACAGAATTCTTCAGATTCTTACAATCTTTATTATGTACTGTAGTTTATGAGATATGGAACATCACACAGTTGTACATCGAAGAACATTATTCTCACATTGTTCCACAATTTGAGGACACATTTTGTTTAGCTATTTGCAGACTGGTGAACCTTTGCCCATTTTTCCTTCTGAGAACTCTGCCACGTCCTAACTTTTTTGAGAAGTGTTGCTGACGTTGAATTCAATGACAGACAAAATAAACAAAACTAAACAGGGAGACCAGTCAAATATAGGGACACTACTAGAAAAAAGACAGGGAACACAAAAGGTAATTAACAAACTAATAAACAAAAGCAAGGCAAAGGCCAAAATAATAAAGCTCAAAATACAAAGGGACAGGTGATCAAAGCACTATCAGAAGACTAAAGAGCTAAATAGAAATCCTTTCTGAAAAACCTTTAGAAAAAAAAAACCCAAACCATGGGTCCAAAACCCAGGGACCCTGACAAAAGCAGAGTGGGACACAACAGTGCCACACTATTAGGACTTCTTTTTCCAGTTCATTTCTGTGAACTCTCTCTCCCTTCAACTCACTCACTCTCCTCATTCACTTGTTGGCAGGCATCCCTCTCTCTTTTTATCCTTTCTTCTTCTTGCTGTGTCTTCAGTCCCCGAGGGTGCCAACTAAGACAGCCAACATCTTGGCCCCATGTTATGTGTTTGTGTGTTTGTATGCGTATCCCAGGCAGACTGTCAGCACTCCAACAAAGGCTCTCTGTTAAGTTAGTTTGTCTAAAACTGTACATTACTTAACCTTATGCCCTACATATTTCCTTCTTCTTGCTTGGATTTAAACCAGTACAAAGAATGGATCAGCTGTGTTTTTCCAGTTAGCTAAACTACAACTCCAAATACATTTGGTCTGATTTGACTGCCGATTAAATGTAAACAAACAAACAAACAAACAAACAAACAAACAAACAAACAAACAAACAAACAAACAAACAAACAAACAAACAAACAAACAAACAAACAAACAAACAAACAAACAAAAGAAACAAAAAAAAACCACAAATCACATCAAATACATCATACATGTTGGGGTATAGAGTTATGTATGAAATAAGATCTGGATTGACACATGGATACTGGTGTTTTTGGCACTGTACACAGATAATAGTGCATTAATCACACAAGAACTCAATGGATGCGGACTGGGCTGATGGGGTGGAGCTACCAGGAGGCAGAAAAACCGATATACACAACGCCAAATGGAGCCCTGATAAAGATGTGCAAAGGTCAGCCACAACCAAATACCTGCAGAGTATAAGACAGGTGCTAAGAAGACAGCTGAATGCAAGGAATAAGATCCACATACCCCCTGCTGGTCGTCAGATACCCAGCTAGAATAATAACCACAGGTAGAAATATATGCCACTGATGGTGATACACAAAAACTCCTCACAATGCACGGTGAGGAGGTCTCCAACTGAGATCTAACACCCTGAGGTTTTCCAAGGAGCAGAAAGAGGGCGGGTGATTAGTGAGTGTCAGAGCCACAGTTCAGGAAAATGGAGCATCCAAAAACTACATCAGGAACATGGCATCCCAAGATTAGCAGCTCCAAGAGTGCCTGAAGACAGATGATGAATAGGAACAGGAGGAGAAACTCTAATGGACGACCAAGCTCCTGTGTGGGATGTACCATCGGTGCTGAGAGGCACAACCAAGTGACTGGGATAGTGTACAGAAACATCTGTGCCATATATGGACTAGGAGTCCCCAACTCCCAATGGGAGACACCACCAAAGTTGGTTGAGAACAACATGGCTAAGGTCCTGTGGGACTTCCATTTGCAGACATACAAGGAAATGCTGGTACTCCAACCAGATATAGTGGTACATGCATGCAGAAGTTGCAGTACCCCATGCAGATATTCCAGTACCAGCAGGGGAAGATAATCATACATGTAAAGCCAAAATGTCACTAGAGGCCAAGGAAGGTATGAAGTACATCCCAGGGCCCTTCTTTGCATATTTATTTACATGTAAATGTGTTAGTAATGCCTGTTTAAATGTTTTCCCATAATAAGTTTTTTCATACTGGGTCGAAATAAAACATCTCCCTCTGGTGGTACTGCAGCTTACTGCAATTTCCTGGAACTTTTTCACTGTCGACCAGCGTTGTATTACATGCTTTGCTGGGTTGATCAGCAGAAAGAAAAAGAACAAGAAAATTGACAATTACCAGGGCCTGAAGGAATAACTGGACAGATGTGGAAAATAAACACCAAAGCGATCCCAGTGGTAATAGGAGCATTAGGAGCTGTAACCTTGAAACTGGAAGAGTGGCTCTGACATATAGACGGTGATAATAATTCAGTTATGCAGAGCTTAATGAATTTATCTGTATGCATAATTATAGAAACTGAAAAAAAGTATTGCTTTTCTATTTAACAAGAGATAAAAGTCATAATAGCTTAACACTAATTGAAGCAGTGTCCACTGTTAAATGCTGATGTTTAAGACGGATATATTAATTAAGTTAAATGTTTATATCTGAATTAGACTGGTTGAACTTTTAGCTGTGGTAATGCCCAACAAAGATAGATGCTTTCAGTGCAAAGTATTAATTTAGCTACTGAAAGACAATGAGTGTCTACTTTATATATAATATAATATAATATTATATAATTTCACATATTTCCTACGAAAATTGCTTCTTTGTTACATTCCAAAATAAATTAAAAAAGAACAAGAAAAAACAGTTTCACCATCTTTCAATGTCACAAGTTGCAACGAACAGCCCGGTGGTCACTCGTTAAAGTAACTTGCTAATGCTGTAATATATTTAACAACTGCAAGAAATACTTCAAAATCATAGAGTGGAATGTTTTTCCTATGACTGCCTCAGCAAACAACTAGCACAGAATAAAAAAAGCAAAAAAAACAAACATAAATAGCATGTCCCTGTATGGTGTGTTGAAAGTGCATTACCCCAGTTCTGGTATTGAATGAAGCCCATTAGAGGTGTTAATCTATACACATAACCACGATCACAAAATACAGCACTGCTCCCATTCTGGCAGAATCATCATAAACTACGGAACATTTTCCTCATATAACCTCCAACACAAACCTAAGGTCATCCTGAGGCTGGTCCACTTCTACGGAGTTCAAGTGAGATCATATAAATGAGACAGAAAAGAAAAAAATAGCTACAGCAACACCATATATAAACAGAAAATGACACAAACAAAACATTTACTAGAAATATTACACACAGCAGAAAAATATATTATAATAAAATTATATTACATAGCATGAATAAATGAAATATAACTTGAAATGATAATCAAAATGAATTTCCAACAAGAAACAAATCTTGCTTGAGGCGCTTCAATGGCAACAGCCTCCAAAAATCTCATTATGTTTCATTCGGAGCACTGGTATGCAGAGGCACATGGGCAGGGAGGCAGAACTAAGCAGACTGTCAATAACACAGTATGGCACTGGTGTATAATTAAAAGTAAATGATAACAGAATTGTCAAATAGTGAGAAATGCACAAATAATGAATAATTACTTTATAATAAAAATCAATAAAGAAAATAATGAGAACTTTGATCCAAACCTCCAAGTCCCAAAAGAATGTATTAATGAAAAAAATTGGGAGCTGTGATGATGGAACAGAATCACATCTTTAACAACTGGTTTCTTTTTTTATAACCTACAAACATGTGTGCTATATTTTAAAAAGCATAAATACTCCTACCTCAAAGATGCACACAAGCATAAACACATGCAGTCGCACACAAAAATACACCTACACACACAGCATAGCCTACTCTATGGTTCTAATTACTGCATCCACTCACCAAGCATTTCCTATTATACAATGAATACCGTATCATGTCGGATCATATTATATAATTAGGATAACAATGGCGTAACACGAATCACTTCACAAGATTAATTGTCAGAGGTAGTAATCACTCCCACCGTCTCATTCATAAAAAGCATACTCAAAAATTCCATGTCCCAACCAGTAATATCTCATTAGAGCTTTATAGAGATCAGCTCCTTTAATTAGCCATCCCGCCTACACCGTCACTGATAAAAGTATGTGATCTGCCTGTTGTATGCTGGCAACGCTCGGCATGCTGGTATGGGATATGTGTATGTCTTTTCTGTAGTTAAAAAAAACAAACAAAAAATCCCATTGCTGTTGCAGTTAGGGGGTAGCTGCTTATACATTTATCTATCTGTGTTCATCAAAACACTTGTATATGTTTGTCTTTGAGTCATAATCTGTGCTTTGAGGCACAAATTTGTTTACAGGATCACTTTGAAAATGGTAGAAATGTGTGTGTGCAAGAATATGAATGAGCATGTGCATGCATCTCTGATTTATTTTTTTTGTATGTGTCTCTGAAAGTCATATTATAATTTAGATTCTAAAGCACCACTTTTTCACATTAATTTAATGAGTTTTTTCCTTCAGGGCAAAATAAAATAAAATAAAATAATTATTTTAAAAAACTGCCTCTACCAGACATGGATATGTCCCAAAGCTCGAGGAAATTAGTAGTCATTTGAAATCAACCCCATCTAAACACCTCAAACAACACTTTCCTGATGGATGACAATGGGCCTGGAAAATGACTTCTCTGCCTTGAGGCTACAATGGCTGACATATCCCAAAAAAACACCTTTAGTATTATACCAGCCATTTTGCCAAGTGA
Organism: Pelmatolapia mariae; assembly: GCF_036321145.2. Lineage (NCBI taxonomy): Eukaryota > Metazoa > Chordata > Actinopteri > Cichliformes > Cichlidae > Pelmatolapia > Pelmatolapia mariae. The sequence continues at coordinate 33,170,175 of NC_086237.1, read as the reverse complement.
ACCACAGGGATATGAATCTGTGTCCAGTTCAAGTTTAAGTTGAATTTCACCCCAGGATTAAAATATTATTCAAAAAACATTATATATTTCTATTTAATTCCCCTAAACCCAACCACAAACTGTTAGCTATTATGCTTACACAAACACTGGCTCTCCAATCACAGTCGCAACTGTGAAGTTTCAGCTTTTCCCAAAGCAAAAGTCAATCATTGCATTCTCCTCTATCTAGGGCAAAATTATTTGTAGATCACCAAACTCTGTAATTCCAGATCCAAGGACCATTAACGTGAACACAAATAGAAAGTGAGTTTGCCTGAAACATCAGCATCTGTTCTCTGGAAGGGAGAGAAAGCTGTGATGAGAGGTAAAATCATTTTATTCTCATATTTCCCCCCACCACACTCCCTGCCAGTGGCTGGTGCCCCCACCCGCCAGTGCATTGGTGGTTCTCTGTGTCCGGGGCTGTGTGCTTGGGTCTCCTCCATGCCTGCTTCAGGTCCTGGGGGGCAGGGCTTTGGCTACCAACTATTATACACTTACACAGAGAAACCTTATGAACACAAGCTCGCTTACATGCACGGGTGTGCACACAGCTACTCACAGGCACACACTATCTTGGGCTGCTGCTGCCTCTAAAAATATCTTATTAGTACTGTGTGCTGTTGAGTAACATTGTCACTGTTATTTATGCACATGTTGGTTGTTGCTGTTGTTTATCTGCTATTTTCATTTGTTTCTCAACAAGTGTTAAAGCAGAATCTCAGTGTTTTTTCCATTTCTATCCTCTATTTTTCTCTCCCTCTCCTTCTGTTAACTTTCTCCCCAACTTCACTTTCTTTCTTTTATTTTCTTTTCCGTCCCCCAGGCTTGGTCATTTTGGTTGTAATAACCCAAACAAAAAAATTCTCATGGAGTCCTAATAAAATATGAGGAAAAAAAAGAGTGAGTTTTAACAGAACTCACATATAACATTACAATAAAAGAACAGCTAACAACTAGCTTAACCACTGTGTGAAAACCAGTCAGTGATGATTTTATTATTCACAGTAAGCAGCTTCATCTTGCTTTTTATTAGATTTCTGGAATACACACCAGAACTCCATCCAACTTTACTCGACATGATATAAATACCAAATTCCATAAATGCCTCTCTCCCTTTAAATCTGAAATGTTTGAAAGTGCAAATGAGTTTAAGCCCATTATGAAACACAGTATTCTCATCCCAGATTGCCAGGAGGTTTTTTCAGAAGATGCTAGTGATAATAGCATAGCTAGCTGCCAGCCAGTGGTAACAATCCATGCTGGGCTCAAACAAAAAATAAATAAATAAATAAAAGCTGCTTAGATTAAGCAAAAAACTTCACAACATGATGCATAAGAGCTCTCGTTTGTTTTATGTGTAAATCCTAGGGGTCCTCTACCCCTCAGTTTTGATATGATACCATGCAACAGCTCCAAAGACTACTTTCCATATTTAAAATCCTAACACTGGGATGGGCAGGGATTGAAGACACGAGGAATGTTAGTCAGGTGCAACATCTCAGCAGCAACCACTGAGGAAATTGGTGCGGATTAGAAATCATAGACCCATTATTTGAGGAAATGGTATTGGTAAATGTAAACCCCTGGTACATAACTTCACAGCAGTGAACTGTGTTTCCTAGTAAATGTATTACAGTACCTGTCAGTTGTAAGTATGATTGCCCATGGTAGATACTTTCTGTACTATACACTTCAAAGGCAAATATCTGATTTAAAGAACAAAACAAAACACACACTTTTAACTCTGACACTCTTAATTTGAAAGCTCAAAGCTGATGTGTCATCACTTATACATCTTTTAATGCTCACTTTGGCTCATTCCTCGGTGCTGAAGCTGTCTGTCAGTTGAGTTAAGGTGTGGCTAACAGCTAGCTAAGTGGTGCAAATTGAGCTGGGGCCATGTAATAATGATTTGAAGATGGAAAGTCATTCATCAGCACTGCTTTAAAGCAACAAGAGAATAAGAGGAAAGAAGTATTTAAAGTTGATTAATCAAACTAGTATATGGTTGCATCAGTATAGATTATAATTATAAAAGCCTCTTTAGTGCAGTGTATTTTATATTTGACACTCATATAACTATAGTGTTTCCAAAATGCGATCAGTCCCTTTGAAAATATGTACAAGAATACATTACTCAACAATTCAACAGCACACTGAATGACTTGCTTTGCTGTTGATAGTGTGAAAGTGACTGAGTAAGAACTGTAATAAGCCAGCTACTCTTCTTTGTAAAACGACCACTCGTATAATATCCATTTAGTTTAAACTGGGGATTTGTTGATTTGGAATAAAATTGTATTACTGATTCCTGGAGCTTGCTTTGAGCTGTAACAATATGCGAATTAAACACAAATACATTTTCTGTTCCATCCAATTAACTTCTGCTATCTTTTTAAGTGAGACGTTTTTTGGGATATTGGGGTTTTAGATCTCACCCACAGTGATTATATTTGCTTTCTCCATCAACGCCATACAACAACAAAGTCAGTGTAAGCATGCACTGAGGTTAAGTATTAATTGACCGTTACATTAGCGACAAAAAACAAACAAATAAGAGACTGTACTTACTATGTCGTGGCTGGTTTTACCCTGATGACACCAACTAAACACTCACACATGCATGGCAAATTTAGCATGAGTTGTGAGTCACTGATGTCGACACTTGCCAGCCTTTGTGTACTACATGCATGTATGTATTTATTCTTCGATACACACATATCACCAATAAGTCCATAGGCAATAAGACAAAACTTCTTTACTGGCAACACAATTACACTATGTTTAATTTCTGATTTCTTCAATTTCTGATTCAAAGATGGCTTACAGATTGTTGTGTTCAAAAAAAACCGCAAGAATCTAAAAGAGCCATTGAAACCTATACCTTTTAAACTCAAAGCTAATGTATAGAGTACACAAGTTATGGTTTTTGTTATTGTCAAAAAAATGACCTTGTAATAATTTCTTTTCTCAAATTAACTGACACTTTTACTGTCGCTGTAAAGACAACTAAGACTGCTTTAAGAAATTTGTGGCACTATCATTCTTATGGCCCCGAAGCACAAAGATCAAAGACCATTTCCAACAGCTACTCACCCACAACTACTCATTATAAAAGGGATACGTTAAAGAGCTGCTGCATGGCAGAGGTAGCAGTTAAAAAAGAATAGATATGAGAGTTTGAGTCCTACCTCTCTGCTGTGGAGGAGGCCTTTCTCTGGCACATCACTGCCAACGAACTGCTTCCCGGTGCCATTTCCTGTTTGATCTCCCATGCGACAAGGTTGCTGGGTTTCACAGCCAGGAAGTTGATACCTGACTGGAACCACACCCTGCAGAGAAGAATGTAGAACGAGACAAAGTAAGAAAAAAAGAGAAAGCAAGGTTAATCTAAAGTTCACACGAGCACATTATAAACCGAAGAGAAAAGAAAGCTGAGTTGTTACAGTGACAGTTAAGGTACAATTTGCTTAAAAATTCAATCTGCATCGCTTGGAATTTCCCTGCCCCGATTTTCTCACTGATTTTCTTTAATCTCTGATGCGTGCCATACTCTCTTTGTATAGAACGCCTTTTAAAATTGATTCACGCAGCATGGTGCCGACTCCCACGGTATGTTTTGGTGGGAGAAGACAAAGGAGTGACAGCAAAGGCTCTTAAGAAAGTTAAGAGTTTTACCAGAATAATTGCTGCAAGCAGGCTGAATCAGATGTGTTTTGAGGTGGAGATTATGGCTAATTCAGAGAATGCAGTTCTGCTTATGAGAAAGGCTACAATGAATTAGTAATTTTTCAGGGACATGATTAGGAATTTTGCTTCCATTTTCCTTCTTCACTCCCGTTTCCTCTCATCAGTATGCTTCACCACTTTTCTTTCTCTTTCTCTTTCTGATGCTCAATTTTTGTCACCTTTCTCCACTCATCCCAACTCTTTTCTTTTCTTCCAGTCTTGTTTTCCTTATGTTAACCTTCTTTCAGTATAGCACTGGCATATTTTTTTTAAATCCAGGTTTCTCTTTAATCTAGATAATGTCCTCCTCACCTGCCACCCCCATCCTCGTCCTGTTACTCCATTGTTCCCTTCTAGATGTTCTAATCTCTATTCCTTCATCACCATCATTCCCCAGTTCCTTTATTTTTATCCAGCCAGGTCCACTCTTTCATCTCTCAGTCTCATTTCTTTTTCTTCACCTCCTCCTATAAAGCTTCTGTTCACCCTTTCATCCATTCCTCAGTGATTTCTTTCCCTTCCTTCCCAGTATACATTGCTTCATCCCTCCCTCTGCCCCTCCTCAATCCTTCATTCTCAAGGCATCCTATAGTTAATCTCTTTATTTTCTTTTTTTGTTCACTCTCTCTCTCTAATCTGTCCCGGTGTGCTCTGTTCTATTTATCACCTTGACGAGACCCTCCCTCAGTTTATTAACACACTTTATAAGCATGCATACACATGCACACTATCGTGTTTACACCTCTTCTTATTAACACACATACACAAACAACACTGACAAAGACACACTCTGAAGTAAAAAAAAGTTTTCCTCAACACAGAAGTAGGAGGCAAAAAAATTCCACTTTTTATTTCTTTCTCATTATTAGTTTCTTGTGTTTCTCTTGCTTTATGTCTTGCCAAAACTGTCTTCAAACATGCCATACCCTTCCCTTGATAAGCTCTCTGTACATGATATTCTTGTGAGTGTGTATGTATAAAAACACCTGCGTATGTCAGTAATAATCTAATCAAGGTGTTTTTTTGTGTTTGGCACAAAATTGTGAACCTCTTGTAACAACCTGAAAACCTACTTTTTCTTTTTCACTCTAAAGTATTTTTTTCTTGGTATTTTGAAAAGTGAAAACATTCCCCGCTCATCATTTTGTTTTGCTGCAATCAGGAAACATGAAGGAGAAAGGAAGAGCAAAAGTTGCATTTTGCAATAAAGGAAGTGTACTTTGTTCATTGTCTATGCAAATAAAATACAGTGAATATTTATTTATGAGTTTGCTGTAGTGCAGTATAAAATGAAAACTCCTATTTTATAATTCAGCAGCTGAATGTGGGAAGAAAAACTGTGCCATCATTCTGCATTTTCTGGTTCTGTGTCTCCACTCCTTTCCTTTCTTCAATCTCTTCTATCTCCCTTTCTCACTCACTTCTTTCTCTCGCCGTCTCCCATCTTCAACCACCACACAGTTCAAGCCACTTCAAAGTAAAGTTACTACACATACAGTGGCAGCAAACGCATGTAAAGCAAAGCAAGTTTGGCGAAAGAGTCAGGATATTCTGTGAATGACAGAATGACAGGAATGGAATATGAGGGAGTAGAAATGTACATTTGAACATTCGCTGAGAAAAACAAAAATCATTGGAGTGATTTTTAAAGGACAAGGTTTTGGCAAAGACAAATCGTAAATAAAACATTTAGGTGGAAAAATGAATTTAAAAACAAAATTTCCCCAGCACTCCACAGGCAATAAAATAAAACAAAATGCTAAAATAGTGAAGTGAATGCAATGCAATAAAATAGAATAACAGTCTCATGTGAGAGCACAAACCTCAGTCTTCTTGTAATTCAACATATTGTAATGTAACAGATCCCATGATATAATATCAAATAAAGCACCTTCTTAAGCGCTCTACAGAAACATAATTTGCATCTTCATAGTATAAAACCATGCAAAATCTTGCAGTACCTACAATTCATACACATAAACAACCAAACAGTGTAACAGTTATGTCAAAAGGGAGAAAAAAAGCCTTTTGCTCGAGTGTTTAAATTACTTTGGTTTCAAATACAGATCAGAGTGAGAACCATGTCACCATTGTGGTGTTTCCTTTTTTATGACGCTCATGTCTCTGTTGTCTCGACATGTGCCATTTTCTTGATACAGTAAGCGCCCTGACCTTGCAGTGATGTGAGAGGTCATGGATTAGCTATGTTAGAGGGCTTCAATGTACTGCTCAATCTGCATTCCAACTCTCACCAATGGTCCTCAGCCCTGGGTAGTACCAGATAAAATAGGGTCACTGATAAAGGCGGACATCCTGATGTCTGCTCCTCTGCGAGGAGCCAGTTGAGGTGGTTTAGGCATTTGACCTGGATGTCTTCTAGGTGAGGAGTTTTGAGCATGTCCTACCGAGAGGACATCCCAGGGCAGATTACATCTCTCGGCTGGCTTAGCAGTGCATCAGTGATCCCCTGGAAGAGCTGAAGGAGTTGGCTGGAGATAGAGAAGTCCCTTCCAATCTGGACCCAGACAAAGGGCAGAACATGGGTGGATGGATATTAAAGAGCGATTATTTAATTTGTATTTATCACAAGGCAACCAGTTGCAGTAATAGTGTTACTCTGAGTATGCTCTGTGTAACTGTCTATTATTATATTTCTATATTTTCCAGTGTTACAAATGGATCTTATGTCAGAAATCTATATTTCTGACACAAACAATAATACTTTAACAACTGCTGCAATTTTTTAATCCTATAGTTTCTCAATAAATTTTAGTTATCTACTTTAATAACACACCTACTGATGACTGATGCAGTTGGCTATGTGCTACTCTTTTGTTTGTATTATCATTTTAAGTTTCAAAGTATATTTTGTATGACAAAGATGTTCTTATTGGTAGCTGTCACGCAGAAGAACTCAATACATATTTCTACATTTTAATGAAATGACCTTTGGCATGAAACACTGTGTTCACATGTGCAACAGGGTAATTCAAATTATTGGAGAGGGGAGAGAGGCAAAAATCACCATTCAGAAGTAGGTTTTATGTGGAAATATTAGTCCAGTGGATTGTTTTTCACATACCTTTTTCATAACTTGTTCATTAACTGAACCACACACTATTACACACACCATAAACAGTCTGCGATCTCTGTATAGTCATCAAAATGCTAATCGTCAAGTTTCTAAAGTCCTCATGCCAAAAATCAGCATTGATTCAATAAAAAGTGAAAATGGTGAATTTAAAGCAGCATGTGGTTTCAATCAAGAAAGTAGAGTACTGTGTATTGACGGTTTACCCTTGAAATTAAATGCATGAAAAAAATGTAAGATTTTGCTCACCTGACAGGAAATTCTGAACATGCATAAAAAACATAGACTGTCATATATGTAAGGAGATAGAAAGACACTATGTTCTGCATCTGTCAGGTCTTTGGTCGTATGTGCCTTTGTTCATGTCTGTCAGCAAGAAGGATGATGGACAAGGCTGCGTCCCTAAGCTGCTTCTGCCAGATCTGTGTATAGCAGCCAAGACTGACAAGTCTCTATGTGTCGCTCTTCCTCTGTAGGTCTACTTTTCAGTGTAATGCAGGAAGACAAGCAAAACTTCAATGCGCTGTCTCTTTCTGTTTGTTTCCCTTTGTCTAACTCGCCTACTTCTTTATTAATCAGGATTATTTATATTTTTTGTGTACCTCATGCAGCTCTGTCGTGAAACAAGATTATTATTCAGTATCACATTTTGCATTAGAAATGAACAAAGCCCAACAACTCATAATTACACACATAACTTGACCTTACCTTTAACTGTATAAAAAAAAAAGTTTTACTCATTAAGAATTAGAGTGTGCTCCCCTTGGTCACAGGTAGCTCACAGAGCATTATAATAGATTTTTTTCTCCTTTTTTTTCTGGAGCAGTGCCTTGTTTATTGGCATCTCAACATTAGTTTTCTAAGTTGAGAAATAAAGAGTAAGTAAAGAGAAAAGGCAATAGGGCATCATGCCAAGAACCTACACTATAAATAAATTTCGCCTATGCTTTTTTAACATGACAAATGCAATTTTTAAAATGAAAAATGTGTTTCTGTCAATGTGATTATGTCTCCTTTTCCTTTTTTGGTGCATGTTTACTTTACTTATGCAGACTGCCTTCCCTGTAATATAATGAGCAAACTCAGGTTTTATTACATATTTGCTACTTGATTTAAAAAAAAAATGCTGATTGAATATGAAAGAGAATATAGCTGGTCGAAGCATCAAATCAAGTCAAAATAATCACACTTGACTGACTTTGTTGAGTGCAACTTTTTTTTAAAACCACCTTATATTTTAATCATAACCTTATGCATATTTCACCCACACTTACTGTTTATTTTACCAAAGAAACCGTAGGCTTCACCTATGGAAATGCAGAAATGCACTAACGCTAACGAAGACTATGTTGTCTAAAGAGAAAGTGTAGATGCCTTCCTCAAAGGAATGCTGACCCAGGAAACCAAACAATAGGTGCAGGAACAAGATAACAATTTGCTCTGTTAAACAAGAGACTCACTTAAATCCAATTAATTCCCTTTACACCTAATTTAATCCTGTAACATCAGTTCCATTTTCAGACTGATGAAGAAAAAAAAGTCCTCTATTTAATTGTTAAATGTTAAAGCCTTCGCCAGGAAATAGGGATGCAAAGTTGTGTCTGAAACCACCATACCTTCTTAGTAGTGCCATCAGCGCAGATATAAAGCCAGATTTACAAATGTGTTGCACCAGGGTTAAGTGGTTTTTGCCATAAAAAATGTACTGTTATTATTTACAAAGAGACCACAGCGACATGACTGTGATTAAGAGGAGAGAATTCATTTGTCAATTTTTGTGACCAACCGTCTTCCATATGCGTTTTTGGGAGTTCCTTTCTCAAGTACAAAATATAGGGGGAAGAATATTTAAATGTTGTACACAAACACACTGACTAACAACTGGAACATGCAATTTATTGGACTGATATCTAATGCTGAAAAAAGCATGTATTATTTTAAGTACTTCATATAGTGGTAGTTATGGTTGCATTGCAGAGATTTAAGAGCACATCCTAAAAGAATGAGACATTTTTCAACTTGTGTGAATGTATTCGAAAAGCCAGATGAAGATCTGATGAAAACATACAAATTTCTAAGCCACCTAAATGTAAATTTGCTCCATAAATGACCTGGAACCACCAGTCAAAAGGAGCAACACAACATACTGACACTTCTGTGGCAGGAATTTCACAATGGGGTTCAAAGTGAAATAGCTGAAGAACAGAGAGAATAGATGGATAATGATGTTGAACCAATTCTAAAAATAATTAGGCCTTGGACCTCAAGCACAGTAAGTCTGTGCTTGAGAGAAAAAGTCACTTTTTCTGTTTGATTTGGTTTGAAAGTCTGAAGGTAATATTTGTTTTTCTTCTGATCAATGCATTTATGTTAATAAACTTTAAACCTACATTTTTCATTAAAAAAAAAAAAAAAAGGTTTTTTAGAACCATGGACAGTGCACACACTGCGATCTCGTGAGCTGTGTCTCCTGACTGTTTTTAGTAGTGGAGCTACACAAATTCAGCTGTATGCGCTTTGACAATAGATGAGATATCGATCACAGATGCACAGAAGACTCTCACATCAAATCTCCAGATCCATTTTTTTAAACTAAACAAATCTAGCATAGAAAAATTGTGGTAACACCACCAGTCGCAGAGTATAGAAATAAACTTTTATCAGTCGGGTATTTCCGGTTCTGGTTTATCTCTTAAAGAGATGCATGTTGTCTTAATACATGAAAACAATGTAAAAATATTTTTGTACAGCTTACAGTCCTACATTGGCGTCTGGTAATTACTGAAGCCTGTTTGATCATAACAACTCTCTCTGCCAGACCGCCACTGTAGGCGTACATTTAATGTACACATGGACATTGACATGGACCTATAATTATATGCTTTTCTCACAGCAAGTAATGAGCTGTGCCTGTAGTGTTATTAAGTTACTCTTAGCTGAATATCAACTTGCATGGTTCTTGGCAGATTGGGTCGTATTGAAATGAACTGACTGCACCTATTTATAAAAAAGCGCAACTTTTGTAAATCAACCCCCAAATATCAGCGCTATTTGGGGGTTGCACTCACACGCTATTTTGCCCTGTTTAGGACATCTGCCCCACAGTGTCATGAAGGCATAAGTCCGGTGTTTGTTTGGAATTCCTTGAAGTGGATCTGATTATAGGAGAGCATATTTACAGTTACCAAAGAGATGAAAAGATTCGGAGAGAAAGAAAGAGACAGAAGAAAGGAACTAGTAGTGTGACACAGAGGCAACAACTAGGCTGGGGGAATGGGGGAAATAGGGGGAAGAAGACGGAAAGGGAGAGAAACACCAGCCAAGTATGATAGCTACTACAAATTCACACCACACTCGAGATCTCAGATGCAGGTATACACTTTTCAGGAGTCTGACTCTTCGATCCACACCTTTTTTTGTAAACATTACTGTGTTCACATGAGATTTCAGAATTACAGGTGCTGAGGTTCTGAAAGGTCACCATGCTGTTTTCAGAAGAATAACACTGTGTACGACTGGTTCACAATTCATCCAGTTCAATCAACTGATTCATCCAAACCTTTCCAGCTTTCTCTTAATATCTGTTTTATTGGTAATACTTTAGCTCATAACTTGGGCCTTGCTTTTAGCATGACCACTTTCTCACATCTTCGTGCCAGGAAGATACCAGTAACCTACGCATTTCTTTTGTCTTGCTTTTGGGTTTTGGGCTTTTCTCAATCAGAAGTTACAAGCAATGCCTTAATATTAGTCAGTTAGCCAGGTTCATTAAATGAACTATATATAAACAGCTTGTCCTTGGAACAATGTAAGCAGTGTAAATTCCTCTGTGTATTGACTCTAGGTATCTTCCTTTGATAAAATTAGACTATATTACTTTGAAATTCCATGTGTTTAAAGCTCAGAGGCTTTAAAAGGCTATAAAATGACAGTTCTCCTCAGCATGAAAGTTACTCAAAGGGCTTAGTAAGTCTACCCAGGATTAAAAGTGATTTGGACATGTTAGTAAATGTTTTAGGAGAGAAAAGAAGATTTTAAGACCTCAAGGTTTATGTGTTCTGCTGATGTTATTTAAATTTACATTTTTGTTCAGTTTTTTACTTTACCAGTTGTTAATCATTGATTTTTCAACAGATTAGAAGTAATATTTTCAAGTTCATTAAACTGACACTTAATCTGGCAAAAAGATGAGCTTTTAGACGATGTTAGTCACTGTGGTTATCACTATGGTGTATAACTGCTCAGAAACTGCACTGAAAAGTAGCTACTATCTAAATCTGGTTCAAGGCATAATTTCTTCCTGCTGTCATGACGCAAGTAATAATTTCTTAGCTGAAAAAATAGATTCCTTTAAAAGGCTGTATATAGAGACAAAGAAAAAGAACAAAAAGACCAAGTTTTTTTTCTCTAGTGTCTCAAAGTGTGCTGAACATACCAGGAACATCCATTGTTTACCAGAAAATTTCAATTTTACCAAGGTCTAAAGCATTAGGAGAAAGTGAAAGCCTGCAAGGCATTGATCGTTGTTGCTACACACCCTCCTGTTAACTTAATTTATCTTATAGATGATCTTCAGGATGATTTAGCCCGAGCTGTTTAAGATGCCAACAGAGTGAAATGTACAGGAAACTGTACAGGAGTGAGCCACTGTATGAGTGATATTTGCTGTATATGTGAGCCTGGACTCTACACCAAGTGACCTATAATGCCTTTGTGCAGGCTGGCTTGAGGGCCAGAACCACAGTCAGCTCATGTTACTGTCACGTTCTTGTTTGAAGTTCCTTCTTTATTACAGACATAGCGGAATAACAAGAGACGTATGGCTCAAAACAAGATTTTCTGAGCTTTTATCTCCTTTCACACCATGCTTTCACATTCCCACTGCTCTTAGATGCAGAGAGCTACTCTTTAAATTCTTCAAGTTGACCAAAAGACTATTCAGTTCCTAGAAAGTCTGCTGATGGCTGAAATGCGTTCTTGGTTGTGTCTTTCTTATGTCAGGGTATCATGATCTTGTTTATACTTGTCTATTAATGTGACTAAACACAGTTTTCACATGTTGCATTAACATGGAGATCTGACTGTTGTAATATCGTTATTCTAACCTTTGAAAGATGTGACCAGAGTGAAGTGAAGACACATTCAAATGCTGTGGAAAGTTAAGAACACCTGAAAGGGGCTTCATACTACCATTTACAGTGATCTATATCAATGTGCTTAGCATGCAATAATTATTGTAAGCAAATGATGCTTATTTAATAGTTGCCAGATGAAAGTGTCAGTTAAGTGCTAAAAATGTAAATGTGAACCCAAAAGGAATTCTTCTCAAAACAAAAGCCATATGCTATGTGTCAAAACAAACTTGCTGCATGTTTAGCAGATGTGTCCAAGAGACATGAGTAAAAGCAAATGGTGTTTGTTGGGTCTGAACTTGTTAGAACAGCAAAAAGATATTAGAAAGAAGCTTAATGCCCTCATCTTATATATAAACTGAAGCTTTTGAGTAAGTAAACCAGTACAGCACATTTTATTTCAAGTCTCAAATTACGTCATTGCTCTGTAAACCTGGTGAATGAATACATAGCAAAACTTTCTTAAGAATTTTATGTTTGGGTGGAAGGCAAGTAGTAAATTTATATTATTCAAATGTGCTCAAACAACTGCTCAAACCTAAAACCTGTGCTTTTCAAGTCATGGGAATCCCATTTCTCATGGAAAATATTATTCATTGCACAAAAGTTTGCCAAGATTGCCTAAAGTGTGAAATGGTACATTCAGTGAAAGATTTAAGAAATATCGCTGCCAATGGTAACTAAAATGGCAGAAAAACAAGGGAAGACAGATGTTAAACAAAATTCAACCCACCACCTGCATATTCTTCAACACATTCTGTAAAAGATGCCTTCAATGGACATGAGTGGCATTTAAATGAGTCAACTGTCAAATCATTAAAATCTTGTTTGCTGCATCTCCTGCTTTTTGAGAGGCAGAAGGAAAACAATCTGTTGTTGTGATCCCAACACTAAAATGAAGCGGGGTTACTTTTTTTTTTTTTTAAGTGTGACAAGCTGTCAAGAAATTGGAATCCTGAGAGAATTTTTTATAAATTTATTTATTTTTGAGTACAAGTTACGAGCTTATACATAATTCTTAGGTCATGAGATTATTGTAAAATTGACAATTACGTACACATTTTTCAATTATTTTTTAAAAATCTTTTTAAGTATTAAATTCATAGTTCAGTTTTGAACATTTTAGGTTTTTAAGACCTTGAATGTAGTTTTTTTTTATTGTTTAAGTTAGATGGACAGATTGGTATTCAAGTGTTTTATACTTTAGAATAAACAGATGGGGGTAATTTTTTAAGACATGGTGAGACAGATGGAGAGACTGCAAGTTTGGACATTTATACTACACATGTGTTAAGAAATTCAAAGCTTGATATAAAAGAGCCCTGTTATGTCGGTCACAGGTCAAATGTGTCTTTTTGGTGGAACATCTGTTGTATCATGTTATTGAGAATCTTTCACTTTGTCTTGCCTTTTACTTACTTATTCTTTCGTGTGTTGTTGCTGCCTTTGTTGTCTTTTTATTCTTTTATTTTTCATCCCTGGTGTCGCTACTGAATGAGATTTTTTTATGATTATTTCTAATATTTGCTTCATCTAAAGAAGCCACTATCATTCTTTTCTACAGGAACCCAATATGGCCCTATGTTTCAGAACTGTTGAACAATGTGGCCGTTGCTGCTGATGCCTGATTTAGACTTCTGCGGCTGCATCATAACTTACGACATAACTGGAAACCCCTTTTAACCCACAACTTTCCATGTATTTCGGTCGTGTAGTTACATTTTTCAGGAGGTGCATGTCAGGTTATGTGGAAGCGTACGACATAGGGTTAAGAGGGTCTTCCAGTTACATTGTAAGTTACGATGTAGATTTCCCACTGAAGTCTAATTCAGGCATAAATCATGACAAACCATAACTTCAGAAGTCGCAAATTCATAATATTCACGTTTCATAGTTTATAGGCACTGAATAATGCCAATCAAGGCATCTATCAGCTTTAATGTTCATTTTCATTTGTAAAATTTGCAAAAATATCATGATTTTTAAATTACAGTTCAATTCCATATTGACTGCTTGATTTAAAATACACTGTTGTGGCATAAAGAAGCAGAAGTCCAAAAATAGGTTCTTTGTCCAATATATTTTTAGAATTCACTGCTGTATAGTAAAATAGTGGCACCTAATTTAAATAACATGTATGCAGCACCATTCCATCTATATAAATTTAAAAAAAAATTAGACACAAGGAAAACACTAAAACATTCTGTACAGAACTGGCAAAGTATCTCAAAGGATCTGACACTGACTAAGTTAAACAGAGCATGAAAAAGGGGAGATGTTGTGTACTTGGGTAGTTCGGGAAAGGTGCAAATGTCTGCAAGCTTAATCAGCTTAAACAGCACATCATAAATGTTTGGATTTTTAGAACAAAATGTGGGATGTCACTGAGATCAGCTGATTTGCCAGAATTGCAGATAAGGAAGTCACACATTACAACTTTCTGCAGATAGTTGACTAACTTCCCTTCCCTTTATTCTCCTTCTCCATGGAGGGTAATGCTTGCTGAACAGCCACAACCAGCCCCACCAGGTGGTGTAATGAAGAAAGGGATGCCTAAGAAATACAACCAGCTGCTGTATCCGAGTCCTTAGCCAATGCTGTGAATCTTTCCTTGTCAGTTTCTGACGACTTGAAGAGATATACCAGACAGACAGAAGCCAGCAGAATCACCCAGATGTTCTCCACTGAACCATCCAAGATGCATTCTCAGTGGCAGGGAAACCATAAGAGAACAGTCCCACCTAGGGTGGAGATGAAGCAATACTGGAAGAGTATCTGGCAGAAGGTAGTATACTGGAATGCCAAATATGGCCTGGAAGTCCCAAGGTCAAAATGAAATACACCCCCTAGAGTGGTTGACAATAACCAAGCTAAGACCCTGTAGGACTTACAGATCTAGAAAGACCAAGTGGTGAGGGCTAACCAACAGGATAGTAGTGGTGGACAAGCAGAGGAAAAAGGATGTAGTAATGGATGTAGCTAGTTATAGCAACATGAATAAGAAGGAACACATAAAAGGTTGATAAATACCAAGGGCTGAGAAAGAAGGTAGAGAAGGGTGAAGGGTGGAGGCAAGAGTGGTTGTCACGGTAATGGGAGCACTAGGAGAAGTGACCCCAAACTACGCAATTGGCTCCAGCAGATCCCAGGCATGACTTCTAAAATCTTTTTCCAGAAGAGCACAGTCCTAGGATGAGCAAAGATACTGTGCAGGACCCTCAGGCTCCCAGGCTTCTGGTAGAGGACACACTCCATCCATCCATCCATCCATCCATCCATCCATCCATCCATCCATCCATCCAAACAAGGTTTCAACTGAGAAATTGTAATTTAATCATTTTCTGTTTGCTTTGTGTGTGTGTGTGTGTGTGTGTGTGGGGGGGGGGGGGGGGGGGGTTGTGTGTGGCTTCATTGGATTCACTAAATTTAAAAATGTATGGAAGCTATCAAATCTAAGCTCAGTGCAAAGGACCACTGCAGAGATAAAAAAATAAATAAACAAATGCTCGTCTATGCACAGCTGCAGCAAAAAATTATGAAGCCTAATAAAAATTTGGTACCCACTAAATTATTCACAAAGATGTTTGTGAATGATAAACTGTAAATAGTTTATGTATCGCAAAGGGCCTGGTGATTTTTTTAACACCTCTGTTTAGTATAAGACTCAACTCCCGTATCCATGCATACATTACCATTATTGGAATCACAGCTGCACCGTACAACTATCCTGCAATGTATCAGCAAGTTTAAGCAATGATCAATAAACAGGAAAATGTCAAGTATATTAATTGCTATAAAACAACCATTTTGGAGTTTTATTGTAAAGATTACAGCTCTAACTGATTAACAGAGCATTGATTGTAACACTAAACAAACACCAATTTCTTAGTGACCATTTCTACAGTCTTTTCTTGGTGGATGAAGCCAAGTGCAGCAGGAGTTCAGTATATATGCAGCAATGCGTGGGACTTTAACAACTGCTTCTTTCGTACACATTTTTGTACAGGACATCGATAATGTAATCTGCAGAGCTTGATGTTTGGATACTGGATTTCTTTCAAATAAAAACCCTCACACATGGAATCAAACCGCCCACTCCACTTCCCACCACACATGGGATTAGAACGACATATTTTTCTGTAAACAAAGGCACAGACAATAGTGGTGGGTAGCTGGCTTCTGTAGTAGGTTCAAGATAGTCCTCTGGGCTGCCATCCCAGATTAGCAATGTAGCTACCAGCTACTCAACCACAGATCACTAGCAGGCACAGACTGAAAGGCTGAGGAAGGACTTTAAGCAATATATTAAATCTGATCAGCAGGAAGGGTTTTTGTTCCATAATTAATATGATTTGCTGTTTTTACTTTCTTGTTTATTTTCCAGTACTTGGGACAGTTTAGATTTGTATTTTGTAAAAGGAAAAGCAGACAGGCAGCTGCTGAGGTATAAAAACAAAACAAAACAAAAACAAAAAACACCCTACCCATGTGTAGTTGGTTCTTTCTTACATGGCAGGGGAAGTTTTGAAGACATCATAGAGAAAAGCACTAGTTTGCAGCTGGCTGGACATAACCAGTAAATTGGATGGTCACCCACTACTCCAGAACAAGATATAATGACCTCCAAGTAAAGGTGTACGGTGGCCCCTAGAGACAAAGCACGTACAAACTACAAAACACTTGCAAACTCCAAAGCACTTGCAAACTCCAAAACACTTGCAAATTCCAAAGCACTTGCAAACTTCAAAACACTTGCAAACTCCAAAACACTTGCAAACTCCAAAGCACTTGCAAACTCCAAAGCACTTGCAAACTCCAAAACACTTGCAAACTCCAAAGCACTTGCAAACTCCAAAACACTTGCAAACTCCAAAACACTTGCAAACTCCAAAGCACTTGCAAACTTCAAAACACTTGCAAACTCCAAAGCACTTGCAAACTTCAAAACACTTGCAAACTCCAAAACACTTGCAAACTCCAAAACACTTGCAAACTCCAAAGCACTTGCAAACTTCAAAACACTTGCAAACTCCAAAGCACTTGCAAACTCCAAAACACTTGCAAACCCCAAAACACAACGGAAGTGCTCCAGGACGCTAGGGGCAGTGTTGAGTTTTTGTTACATAGTAACTACACAAGCCACGAAGTACCAATGACCGGATTTGGGCTGTAGGCCGCATTTTAAGGCCGATTACGTCACAGCGACACGACGAAGGCTGTCCCAATTCAAAGGCTGCTCCAAATGCGGCCCTCAAATGCGTCCTTAATTTCCCTGAATTTTAAGGATGGGTCGGTGTAGCCTTCATGGCCCAACATACCCCAGATTTCATGGCGGTGGTGTGGATAATTTTGCCGAAAAAACGGCGGAAGCGGAGCGGCCGAAGAGTAAACTTTCAGAAGTAAGTACTGAATATTATGTCACTTATTTATGCGCAAATGTTTTTATAATGAAGAACATTAAAACATTACTGTTGGACACATGTCGGGAAAGTTATGTGACATTAGCTTGGTTTTAAAGCCTTTACTTAAAAATATTCGCCGTTCAATGGTCGACCTTAGTCTTACAGAGATGTGATGATTTCATGGATAATTAAAGTCAGTCATATATCCACAAACACAACAAGCTGAAAGTCAGTGATGCTGCTCGGTTTGCAGTCCTGAATATGACGGCACAAGCAGGATTCACTGCACTGTTAATGTTAGCTATGTTATATTGCTGCCTCTGTTTGGTGGTGTCGAGCCAAATGGACTTTATCGTGTCTTTGAACGAGCTAACGAGTGAATGTTAAGCTGAAAGAAAGATGCTTTAATCACAGGAGTCACACATGTGTCCACTGGACCATCTGGGAACTCCTCTTGTTTAGCACTCGTAATAACACAAACGCTAAATCTTCCTTCTCTGTGTTGTTTTGTAGCAGTGTATACACCTGAGACTGTCACCTGTCTGTCTGTCCTGCACTCTCTCTCTTTTTCTTTCTCTCTGATTGTAGAATAAAAGTATGAACATTCATTTATAAGTTACACTTGTGTTTAAATCCTGCAGCTTATCACACATTTGATTTCCTTGTGTGACAACTGCGAGTGTCCAGAGTGAGGACAGACTGAGGGACCCACTGCTGCACATCATCTGTGAGGCTTTGCACCCCTGATGATCCACCAGGACAAACTCAGCCGTGTGTGAGGAAGAGGAGGAGGAAGAGCCAGCAGCAGCTGACAGATGGAGAGAATAGACAGACTGTTCCCTGTTTGTGAAGGACTGGTAGAAAAGTTTAACATAACTAATGTCTGTCCTGAATCAATCTTATTAGGTAACCTTCAAATAATGTTATCATTCCAGTGTTTTCAGTGTGGGAGAAAGTACTCAGGGCCTTCAGGTTAAACACTATGAAAGGCAGCAACAAGTTTAATGTTCAGAAACCTAAAGTATGTATCAGCAGCAGAATGGAGCTAAAAATAAATGTTTGTTTCAGTTCTATGAAGCTTTGAGTATTTTGGATTAGTAGCACTGCTGTGTTTGTTGCATCATATTGCTGTAATTGTTTATATGCTTTATATATTCTGAGATAAGTTGATCTATAGTGTTACATCATATTCTATAAGGATGTTATGTGTTTGTAGACTTTCTGCCCAGTTTGACCCATTTAGCAGAAGTCAGCCTGTTTAAGGCTCTGATATCTATTCTGTATGACTTAAAGCAGTTATGACATGGTCTGATTTTCTCACCCAATAAAGGAATATTTCATATATCAGTCTACTCTTCATTTTATCAGAAACAGTTATCACAGCTCGTACATTTTATTTTTATAAATATATGTAAGCAATGAGCCAAATTTAGTAATGCCAGCATACTGAAGGAACAACATTTGTCTCTTATATATGATACACCTATCTATCTATCTATATATATCTATATATATATATATATAGATATATATATTCACTGTCAAAGATACTTGTCTTTGAGTGAAGATTTAAGGTGATAAGACATATAAATAACTGCAACTTGAATCTGTAAGCTCAGTATTTAACACAGAGTTCATGTTGACTGCCGTAATAACTAATAATGATTAATATAATAACTATAATATTGGCCATATAATATTTACATTACCAAAGTGATATGACTTTAGTCTCATGAACAACATTAGCAAATTGTTATTTACTAACTAATCTTAAATGACTGTTCAGTACAGAAATGAAGCCCAAAAATCATGTTTTACTGTCCTGTCGTCTCAGCCTCAGATACTTATCAAATCACACAAAGCTCTTGTAGAAACAAACAAACAAATGAACAAAATATATTCTCTTTCATTTCTGTCAAACAAAGTTGTATGACACGTTTCCAGCGGTTAGTATCATGGTTGCTAGGCAACCTGGGAAGCGCGTCGGTCATTGGTACTTCATGGCTTGTGTAGTTACTAGGTAATAAAAGCTCAACACTGCCCCTAGCGTCCTGGAGCACTTCCGTTGTGTTTTGGGGTTTGCAAGTGTTTTGGAGTTTGCAAGTGCTTTGGAGTCTGCAAGTGTTTTGAAGTTTGCAAGTGCTTTGGAGTTTGCAAGTGTTTTGGAGTTTGCAAGTGCTTTGGAGTTTGCAAGTGTTTTGAAGTTTGCAAGTGTTTTGGATTTTGCAAGTGCTTTGGAGTTTGCAAGTGTTTTGGAGTTTGTGCGTGCTTTGTCTCTAGGGGCCACCGTATAAAGGTTCTTACAAGGTCACACATGGCAGGTCATTCACCAAGGTATGAAGGCAAACGGTCATTCAATGGGAGAGCAAAGGAAATATAAGGAACACAAGTAATGGCTGAAAACCTTGACAAGAAGGATTGCAGAGATCTCCTGCTCTAGAAGCCACCTGCTGTTTCAACCTCTCCGAGCATTCCAGCATCCATCTGTAGGCTACAGAGAGATATTTACTCATCAGTCTTCAACTTTTGTATGAAGCAGTATTTGCAGGGAGCAATGAGCTGGAAGCCTACATGCTTTTATTCTGCTGCTGTAATAAATTAATTCTAACATGAATAGTTTAACTTAAATGTAGTATTGATACCATGTGTAATGGTCAGTAAAATGCCCTTTTTCCCACTCCATTGATGGGGACCCAATCACTAAATCTGCAAAAAGAAGAGTCAGACATTTAAGAGTCCAAGCTTCCTTTCCAAGAAAGAGGCTCTTGATGAGAACTTCATACGTATGTGTGTAAGTGCGTGTTTGTGTAAAACCTCACTGATAAAGCTGCCCACTGACATTAAGGTGTTCCAAACTCACTGTCTCTACTACTGTTCTAGCTCAGCTCTGATTAATTTAAATTGAAATGTAAAACATTTCAAACAAAGGAAATATTATACAATAATAAGCACAGACACATTTGAACATCCGCAAACACAGGCATTTTCTCAGCCAAAAAAGAAAATTCCGTGTGTCAATAGGCTATACCAGTGGTAGCAAAGGTATAATTTGGCAGGGGGAAAAACAAACAAACAAACATGTCAACAAAATCAGCAAACAACAGGTTAGCTCAACAAACAAAGCTGGAAGAAGAGACTCAATGATACAAGGGCAACTGGAGTCTGAAGTGTGTTTCTGGGAGTGAATGAAACAATGCTACATGTCATAACAGTTTGTTGTCCGAAGAGGAGAATGCTGTCAGGCAGATCGCTCACACACCCACTCATTCACACACAGCTCGACATAAACAGGTGAAGTGGATATTGGTCTCACTTGATCTGTGAGCTGTCAGGACACTTTTACACACACTTCTCCACACACACACATAGTCATCCCAACCACACCACCAGGTCTACAGTATAGCAGACTGGCTTTTAGTTAAGCCCTGATAAGGACTAGAGATGGCACGATACCACTTTTTTTTTATGTCCGATACCTATATATGAATCCGATTATAGTGTATTTTATAATCAATAAAACTGTTTTGTTTTTTTTTAATTGCTGCATTTTGTATAAGTTAATACTCACGTCTTAAAAAACGAAACACTTAAGCTATTCTGTTATGCCTTTATGCAAAAAATACACTGCATCCAAAATATTTCATAGTTCAGCAATACTGATCAATCTAATAAACATAAACCTACAGCATCCTCCCTATTCTGGTATTTTGAAGAGTACTTAGCGGTTGCCAACTCCCAGCAGAAAAAAAAAAAAAAGGGAACCACCCCCCATCCCCCGCCTCCTGATGCTTAAGCGACATAATCAACTTTAATTTAATGCATGTGTAAAACATATCGACAGAAATCAATTATTTTTCTATAATAATTAAATAGATTCAACATTTTTCTTCAACAGAATTTTCCCTGTTAATGCCCTACCTGCCCCCCTGGCAAAACTTTGCTAGACCTGCCCCTGCACAGTTACCAGCTGTCAGCTATGTAGAAAAGGATCCTGGTGTAGAAAGTAATATTAAATAAATTCTAACAACAGCTTATCAAGCTTAAACATGTTGCTGTTGTTTAGCCGCTGGTTTCTTCTTTCTGGTGCAAAGTGCATTTAAACGCCACAGCCGCTCTATCACGTGACACATACTGCTCCGACGTGCTAAGGTCATGAGCTGGGTTGCGCCATGTCGCAAATTTTGTGAGGTGCTTTTGTGATAGTTAGTGGATCGGATTACATTTTTTATTTCTCTCCGATATCCGATCCAGTAATTTAGGTCAGTATCGGACAGATACCGATAAGTAATATCGGATCGGTCTATCCCTAGTAAGGACTATATCATTTTTTTTTATGTCCTGATATGTCAAACCTTAAAACTGACAGAAATTAATCCAGATAAATAACAATCAAAATTTAAAGATTTTTGCTTTAGACAATCAACTTGAAACTTTCTTCATCCAATAATAATTACAAACAAAGTACTCTGGAAATGAGATCTTTGCCTTCTCTGCAACCAGCAAAGCAAATAATAAGGTATCTGAATGCTTGGAAAAGGAGGATGTGTTTGAATTCTTTTTACTTTTTAAAATAATCAGTAGAATATTCTTCCCCAAGGAGGAAATGTGTCACTTTTACTTCCGTTCAATCAATATGATGAAAAATAAACATAAACATAAATCTCTTTGATGGAGCTAAACTGCTGCAATTGCTTGGCAAGTATGCAGTAAAACTATAGGCTGAAATTTTGCCCATTACTGCTGCTACACTATGATTTTCCTAATTAAGGTGGAAGAACAGTTGAAAGGACAGTTTCTGCACTGAATAATGTTAAAGTGACTCATCAAAACTCTACGTGCCTCTCAGCAGACTGTAGAATAAGTAAAACTATTTTAACAGTGCCTACAATCAATCATCATGTAATACTTTGGGAACTTCTATTTTCACAAAAACACAAGACACAAGAGAAAGTGAAAAATGAGCCCTGTTATGCAAATTTCAATGTGCTTAATGTTGTTCCAATGCTAAACAAAGCCAAAAGGTTAAAAGAGTCACCTGCTGTGATAGAGAAGCAACACCTAAGGGTTCCAATTGCCATCAGCGAAATTAAAAAAAAAACTCAGCACAGGGGTGCACTTTAAATCCTTCAAATCCTTTATTTTCTTTCATGCTCCACGAATTCTGCTATGTGGAGTCACATGCCCATTTATACACAACACTGCTTGGTATGCAGCAGCAAACATGCTAATTATAAAGGCCTTTTTTAAATTTTATTTTATTTACTACAAATATATCAGGTGTGTGTGTGTCTGTGTAAAATCTAAGTGTGTGGAAGGAAGAGAGAAGAATCAACTTTTAGAAAAGGGAGACTGAGAGAAAAATTGCATGAAAAGATTAGAAACACCACTGTAAGGAATGAAAATGAGATGCAAAACAATATACATATATATATAGATATACACATATATATATTTATGTAGATAGATAGATGGATAGATGGATAGATGGATGGATGGATGGATGGATGAAACAAAAAATATAAAAGAAAAATATCTTGTTTAGGATAATGCTATCTGCTAAATAATGGTAAAAAGTAAGATCAAATATCAAGCCAGTTAATCCACAAGGAAAGTGAAAGTGAAACAAAAACTGCAGTAATTTTTCCCCACACGGTGTTAGCATCTCATCAGCTTTTTAATTATGAAAATTAGCGTGTTGTATGATTAAAAAGTCAGAAATTGCAGGGACAGGAGCAAATGACAGAGAGATGAAAAAACAGAGAAATGGAAATGACGAGACAGCCACAATGACCTTTAAGGACTACAGAAAAAGTGGATAAACAAATACACTGACATGTATATTATATGGGCTGAGTGTGGCTTCATGCATGCGTATGTCTCTGCTTCACTGTGTGTATTTGACAGACGTCTCTGTCCCATCCTGTCTGTCTTTGGGCCAGGTGCTGCCTTGTGATAACAGCTCTACCCCCCACCTCTCCTTGCTTCCTTCACCTCTGCTCTCCTCTATCCTGGCCTGACTAAGTCTACTAATTCAACATGCCACCAATGAAAAGCTTGTTTCTGCTTCATCAGTCAGGTCTTTGGAGCTCATTCAACAAAAACATCCAGGGTAGAGTTTTAGGAGCTCATTCAGTGTGGCTATCTGAATTTATTTGCCACAGCTGACTCATCTACACTGCAGTATGGAGTTACAATCAGAATGAAAAATAGAGATGGCGAAAGCCTAATGGGGAGAGAACGGAGCTGCTGGTTGGAAGGAGGGTCACATAGACTTAATGAGAAGGAAAAGTATGTCAGAGGTGCTGAGGCACCAAGCCTGACATCTGCACAGGACTAATGTTGTACTGAGCAGATCCCAGGTGTGAATGCTTGGATACTGGATTTAAAAAAATGTTTTGCAGTTGCTATTATTACTTTCATTTAGGCACCTGGTTGATTCTTGCAAAGCATATCTTTTTGGAGTTTATTAGTTCCAGAATGAATCCCAAAAATTGCATTAAAAAGAGTTTAGATACTCTGCTTTTGTGTGTTCATGAGTGCTTGTCACTCATAATTACTTTACTCAACAATAAAGCCAAAGCTAGAATGCCTTAATCAGCCAAAGGAAATTGAAAAAACCATTTGATATTTTCTTGAACCCCAAGTTATACTATGGAGAAAATTACTGGTTCATGACTGGAAAAAAAAAAGATATTGTGAGCTGACCTTATTTATTCTGATTTATGCAATGCAGTTGGACTGCTTTAAGTTGTACTTTTGATCCATTTTGTCTGCCTTGAAAAAAAGATTTTAATATTAAGGGACTTTCTGTTTAAATAAAGGTTAAATAAAGGTTATTCTGCCATTTCACCACACCAATGGTGTGCAGAACTGCCATGTAATTTTGCTGGACCAATGATCACAACCACTAATTTAAATTAGAGGTTGTGATACTTTTGGGGATGAACATTAAAATATGTAGTATGTGTAGCTTATATGAATACAAACACACTGTTATTATTTGTATTCTTTAAACCCAGTCCTATACATTTTAATTTCACAAGAGACCCTAAACTGATTGTTCACAAACTGGATACTTAAATGTTACATCCTGTCACATTTTTGCTTATGTGAGTAGTCAGCACAAGCTCAGTGCATCTCCTTCTCCACCCCTTGGTTTTGCCATGATGGATAGAGCCTGCTGTTATCCTCCTTTTCTCCTCCTCTTCTCCTCCCTTTCCCCTCCCCTGCTCCCTGTCAATAGCAAAGATTTCTGGTGAAGAGGAAGAGGATTGAAAAGTGAGAAAAGCAAAGAGTGCAGCGGATACAGAGCCAATCCAAAGGAAAGGGAAAAGAAAATGGTAATAAAAGCATGGCAATGGGATGACAATGGTTAAAGACACAAAATAAGAACAAAACAAAAAACAAACAAAAATTAAACGCATAGCTTATCTTTTCTCTTTGGCACTCAGAGAAGCACCTTTAGTCTATGTGCCTGAGTGGTTTCTGACTAAGACTGGATATGACTGCCCATATGTGAAAGAAGCTGCACACAGCGCTGAGCAGGACAAATAGCACCACAGTTCCTTGCAGTGTTTAAACAGACATTTATTTGTTAGCAAGACTGCAAAACTGTCTATATGTATGTATTTTTTTCTAAAGAACAAAACAAAACAAAAATCCCCTACTATAAATAAATATATAACTTATAGGTCACTCATATCACATTATTCCAGTGAGAATATACACACATCATAGCATTTCCCACTGCATTTTCAATCCCCTACCTACTCCCATACTTCCACACTTCCCTCCGTCATCCAGATTCTTGGTTCCCTTCTTGCTGCCTTAACTTTTTACATTTAATTCCTATCAGTGCCTACTCTTTCCTCTCATCCTCTTCACTTTTTCTTCCCCCACGTTTCTAACAAACTCCCTCTGCTGGCTTTGTTGCATCTACCTCCATCTTTTCCTCTCTCCCATTAGACTATCTGACTGAAGCTCTTATGTAACTCCACATTGAACTCTATAGGTGTCTTCCATGTCTCCATCGCAGAATACTTGTGATTATGGGTATACTAATATCTACTAAAACTGAGGCCTGTGTCTCTATCTATATCTCTAACTGATCAAATAGGTTAAGTGTTAGACAACTGTCTTGTGGACAGCAGACACAGATGGGTAATATATATACTTTTTTTTTTTTTGGATGGATGACTGGATAGCTGATTGATTGGCAGGTTCACCGGCGAACTCTTGACTGGCTAGCTATCAGTCTTTCTGGCTCAGTGCATGTATACATTCTCAGGATTGCTTATACAAAGATGTGTATCCATGCATATGTGTGCGTATATGAGGTTATTTGTGCATATCTAGTGCAACTGCTGCTTGTCTGTCTATCTGCATGCTGGTTGCTCGATCTGTTTAATTTTCATATAAATTATTTCCTAAACTTCCTAAACACTGCTTCGCTCTGAGTGGAGGAGAGAAGAGGAGGTTGAGTAATTTCCATGTCTATAGACTCAAAATGTGTGTATTTATGTATATAGTACATTATTCCAATTTTTTTTTCTATTTTCTTATGCTGCTCATTATAACCCATCAGTAACTGTAGATATTTTGGTGACAGGTCTCCTGTGATGCCACCCACTACTTCTCATATTATGACAGCTTCTGGGAACAAATACACAAAAACAGCACATGGCATCATATCCTGTAGCTTAATTCTTAAAGCACCACTGGGGTCCTGGCAGCTTAGCCTCATCTATCTGTTAAAACTGACATTGCATTTGAAAGAGAGACTGTGGGAAAGTGAGTTAGCGAATTTTTATGTTTTCTGCACACATCAGTCACACATACGGCACGCTCACAAGAGTCATGAAAGTCACTTCTGTTTACACGCAGAAATCAGAGTGCTTAAAATGTTTTAGCTGCAATACAAGTGCAAAGTACTAAAAAATTACAAAATTCTAGCACTACATTTGGCCATTTAAACAAATACATACAATAATAATCAGAATTATAAAATAATTACACTTTTGATATTGTTTCTCTGATGAATACAATAATCAGCATGTCATGTAAGATTTACATCTGATACTTGATACTTTCTACCAACAGGTCTTTATGGACTGGTAAATGGACTGGTTCTTATATAGTGCTTTTCTACTCTGAGCACTCAAACCACATGAAGCAAACACTAAACTGAAGCACTCCATACTGAATAGTCTGTTTTGATGTAAAAAGAAGAAGGGCTGGGTAGCAATTTCCAGTAGTGACACTCAGCATAATTACCAATAATATCTCCACAAAAGAAGCTCAAAATACAGCAACACACAAAAAATATTACAATATTGGACTATGTCATTCCAAATGTTGTTTCTGGCTACAATAAGATTATGAATGAGATTTAAAATGAGCTTCCATACGGTGACTTTAAAACATGCTGTATGGACCATTAACTAGAAGGACATTTTATCTCTGGATTTTAAATCCAGTTTTCAACTCTCTGTTCAGTTTGTATTGTGTTATACCCCATCTATGCCTTCTACTTTTCTAGCTGTCCCCTGAAATACTCATTATACAGACAGTTCTCTGTGATCTAATACGCCTCTGTTGCTTTCTCTATTCTCCATTGGAATATTTCAGTCTATCCCTTCCTCTCTCTTTCTCTCCATCCCTCCCACATACCACCTCCATGCTGGAGGACTCATTATGCAGACCAACTCTCTTTCTATCTCTCTTATCACTCTCTACTGGAGTACTCATTACTGTTTCTATGTCCCTCACTTCTCTGTGTCTCCTTCTATCTCTTCCTTTATATCTTAATGTCTGTATAACATACTCACATAGAGGTACACTGTAATGTGCACTGTAACTTCTGTTCTTTGTGCAAAACCGAGAACAAAAATGTACCTTGCCTGTACTTGAGTTAAAGTTATTATTTACAGACTTTTAAAAATGGCAACATTACATATTGTATTAGTAACTTTTTTTGAGAATTTGAGTTTATCAAGATCTACAGATGCATCTCATCTTCTCAAAACAACGCACAGATACTCCACTCAGCAAGTCTAAAACATCTTGGCAAGTGATTCTGCAGAAATATATAATAATAGAGGAGGCTTCAGAGAAGACTTAGAGCCAAGAACACGAGCCTGGTAGGCAACAGCAAAGGATGATGCAAAGCATTCTGTACCTATAAAACTTGGTCTTTGCCTGCCAGTTTGCAGGGCCTTCAATTTCTCGGTGACACAAGACTGCACACGAAGAAAGCCATCAGGGAGCTGTGATCAAGAGGTGTGACCCACAAGCCAGACATACAGCTTGGACTCAAGAATACCCCCTGCTGGGTTGTCAAAAATGGATGGGTGATGTTAAAATACCCCAAACATTCACTAACCCTCTGTCACATCCCCAGAGATGAGTTAACTATGAGAAATACAATAAATAAAACTCTAACAAACATAAATTGTGTGAAATTTATGTTTAACATTGCATGTTGATTTGTATAAATTGTTGTATAAATGTTTGATATCACACAATAGATATGGCTAGTAGATCATAGATCACATATATGAGAGTGTTTGTTTAACCCAGAAGATTGGGGTTCTTATCTCATGTGGGTCTTTTATGATTATTATTTTCTTGTTTGTTTGTTTTTTCATTATTTTCCAATTGTGTTATTAATCAGTGTTTATTATAGGCTTAAACACCAAAATGACTTCTCTAGTGTGAAGAAAACATCATGAGTTGAATAAAATTGATTAAGAAATCCTCTTTTTGAACAGATTAGGCACAATGTGACAATATTACGGTGTCCTGCGGTGGCCTGACAGCTCTGCTTCATGCTTTTGTTGGATACTAGGTTTGAAGAGACCAGAAGAGATTTAACAGGCACGCCATTACATTTCCCTCCTTCAGGAATTCAACAAAAATCAGCCTCTTCCCTCCTTCTGTTATTTCTGCAAAGTGATTTTGCTCACACTCCTTAGCACTCAGTTTAGAGAGTTCCCTCTGACCTGAAGCAATTAACTTGCATTATTTCAGGCATTTACTTCATGCTGGCAGAGATCAAACATAGTGATTTTGTATCAAGTACAAATTAAATTCATCAGATTGCCTCAGATTGTTTTATTACCTACTGCATTGTTCTACATTTGGACATTTTGTGGCCCTCGGTGACATCTGGGAATGTTATACAACTGAGAAATACAGAGGGTGTTTTTTAAGACTTAAAATCCATTGAAAGCCACAAGTCTAAATTAAGGAACTGATATTGAGATCAAATCATGGTGCAAAATCTTTAACACTTTATAGGCCACTCATCAAAATACTTGTAAATCTGTGTGTGTACATATGTGCATGTATGTGTGAGTCCAAGAGCATCTGTGCCTAACTGTGTGTGTAAGGTGTCTTTGCATATTGTGCTTTATGGGCAGATAAAGAGGAGGCCTTGCAGGAAAGCTGTCCGGCAACTAATCACAATATGGCTGCTTAAATTAATTATCTGACTCTGTAACACAAATAATAAACTCATATTATTAAGTGAAACAGAGTAGGCAGGAGTAAGAGCGAGATGTTGGAGAAAAAAAGGAGATGAATTAGGTTGAAACAGTCAATAACATGAGAAAGACAAAAAGTGAGATACAGATTAAGTACAGACAACAAAATGAACAGGATAGATGGCAAACTATTTATCGTTTCCTATTCTTTAATTTTTGTCTTTTCTCACTCGTTCCTTCTTGTCCCCATATTTCCGTTTCCCCTCTTAATTTTCTCTTTCATTCTCTTCTTCCCTGAGAGATACAAGCAAACAAAGCTTTGCAAGCCCTGGAGCTCCGTGGTTTTCCTCTATAGGGGTTGGAATACAACACAGAATTGAGACTACCTTCAGAGCCAAAGAACATAAAGGAGCTCAAACCATGTAACACACGCTACTTTAAAAAAAATCACTGTGTTTTTGTGTGTGTGTGTTTGGAAGAATGTGTGTTTGTTTGAATGTGTGTAAGCTGGAACATTTTTTGTTAAGTACTGCTAAGATTAGAACTGAGGGGGGTTTTACAGGGGAGAAGAAAAGACAGCAGAAAATGGAGTGAAGACTGGAGGCATCTCTGATGCCTTTGTTTTTCCAACAAGCTGCTCCAACAAATGTGTTTAACATCCATTTACAGTGTTATATCCCTTTCATACACATGGCCTAAAATGAAATTGTAGAACATCCTATTTATTTATTCTGCGTCTTTGCCAGTTTTGGAACTCTTTTTAAAAAAAATCTATGCAGTATACTGAGTTGTAAAGCAAACAGTGCACTAGACAATAAGGGCAAAGCCTGAAAAAACTGAAGGGAAACGATGAACCATAAAAAATAAAATAAAAAATGACAGGAAAGAGGGAGGGATTGAAGAGGAAGAAATAAAAAAACAAAAAAAATGAGACAAGTGGGTAGAAGTGGGGATTTTGCTTTGAATAATAGCCTATTCATCAGTGCTAATTTGCTAGGCTAATGTTCTCACTGAGCTTAATGGGGAGATTAGCCTGGCAAATTAGCACTGATAAACGAGCAAACATGAATCACGGTGGTCAATCATAGAGCCAGCCATGTATTCATACCATACTACAGCAATGAGAAGCATCTGTTTAAAATGTGTTTTTAGTTCGAGTTCAGCAATTAACTGCCCTTAACGATCACACTGCCTTGCAATAAACGTGCAGTATAATAGCAATGGAGGCGCAGACAGGGACCAAAATAACCAGCTGTACAACAATAACATGAACTGACATCTTTACTCTCCCTACTTTGAACTTTAAATGAAATGGATTGGAAATGCATAGAAAAATGCAAAAAGAAAATAATGACATTAATGAAGCAGTTTTAATGGTTCTTTGAAATGCTAAATCTGCTACATATTAACTAAATGAGCATTGCTTTGCAAATTCTAAAATTAGTTTCATGTTGCATTAAGGTATGACATGCTGTACTACCAGGTTTGACAGAAGAATCTAAAGTGTGGAAAGAGTTAAGACAGCCTGCTGTTCCCTGAGGAACCGGCTCATTCTGAAATCTAAAGGGACTTCAGAGGCTCTTCAATTCCTTCATTAATAAGTAACATGATCATTAAAGTTTTACACATTTACAGTGCGTGAAGCTCTTATCCAGAGTGATTTGACAATGAGTGGAATAGTAGAGCAAGCTTGAATTTCCCCGATCACAATATTACAAGCCATCCCTGGATTATAAGGGTCACAGCAACAGTAACCTGTGACAGATTATTCTTGAGCACTTACAAAGATAGCATATAGAAGTTTAAAGTCAAGAAAGAATAGAAAAACAGTAAAAAGTGCTTTTTACTGTGTGATCTTGGAGGATCAAGGAATTGTTTATTGTGAAGGTCCATCAAACTGTATCTAATCTATAGGGGTGGAACATGCCTGGAATAAAGAGTAACAGCCTTACTTTCAGGGCGGGCATCTTCGGTGATTGCACAGCTCAGAATCAAACTCATACACATCACTGGAGAAGTTTGATGGGAAATTTTGAGTCCAGATTAGCTGAACTTTAAGCACTCAACCATCACTTTATTTATTGAATTTTTTGCCTGAAATAATAGCTTCTTCTTTGGAGAGACATCTCAAAAAAACACGTGTCACTACAACCAAGACGGAAAACATTTCGGCAGGTTTATTTTTGTCTGCTGTGTTGGAAATATATTTTCTGCAACAACACATAGCCTATTACTGCCATGGTAGGTAAGCAATCATATGTGTGAAAAAAAAATGCTGTAGTTTTGATGGTGTTCACTGGCTCAGTGGGTAAGTACGACAGCCATTCAATAGCTGAATTGCTACTGAAAAGGAAAGAGGGGCACAGTCACACTTGATCAAGCACAAATAGGGTTCTTCTGTGAGGAAAAAAGGGGTCAAAACTTGTCTTTTTATTTCCCAAGTACATGTTTTGAAATTCTGAAATACAAGAATTTAAAAACAAAAGTAAATAAATAAAAAGAAGGAGAGAGTGTGTTCACAATTGTAGCCTTTGTAGGAGAAGTCCTTGGCCTTTTTGTTTTTTATAATATAAAGCTATATAATGTAGGTAATTTAAACAGTTACCTGATGGTGTTTTCTACTGTAAGGTAAAGACCCTACAGCAATAGAGAGAAAACCCTAAAAATCAGTCAACCCCCCCAAGAGCAAGCAATTGGCGACAAAAGGAAGGAAAAACTCCAGAAACCTCCAGTACAGCCAGACTCAGGGAGGGGCAGCCATCTGCTGTGACTGTCTCCGGTGCGGAGAGAAAGATGGGACAAAAGACACTCTGGAAGAGAGCCAAAGATGAATAATAACTAACTATTACATGCAGAGTGATGTATAAAGACATAGTGAGTGAAAAAAGGTGAGTGAAGAAGAAACAATGAGTGCATCATGGGAAGGCCCCAGGAGCCTAGGCCTATTGTGCTGTGACTAAGGGAGTCATCTGATCCAACCCTAACTATATATTTTTATCAAAAAGGAAAGTTTTAAGTCTAGTCTAAAAAAGTAGAGAGGGTGTTTGTCTTCCAAATCCAAACTGGGAGCTGGTTCCACAGAGTGTTCCACAGGGGCCTGAAAGCTGAAGCTGAAAGCCTAAGTGCTCTACTGGAGTGAAATGTTACTTTAAGGTCTTTAAGATAAGTTGGGACTTCATTATTCAAGATTTTGCATGAGAGTAGAAGGATTTTAAATTTGATTAACAGCAAGCCAATGAGGAAAAGCCAGCATGGGAGAAATATCCTCAGTCTACCTGAGCAATGGATCAGCCTCATGACCCACACTCGTTCAACTTTAGACTGTCGGTTTAAAGCATCGTGTGGATACTGATGCACAGAAATAAATGGACTGGCTCTTATATAGCATTTTTCTACCTTAGCATTCAAAGTGATTTATACAACATGTCTTATTCACCTATTCATACAAGTACTGTTTTATGCTTAAGTGTGTTCTATCTAACATTCACAAAAGCTTTGGTTTATTATCTTGCCCAAGGATATTTCCGATTAGTAGATGACCTGCTGTATGTCCTGAGCTACAGCCACACCAAAGATGAATAAGATAACAATAGAAAACGTAACAAAGAAGGTCGCTGATTGATGGTTCTTCCAGTTGCTTTGTTCTCTGGTGGTGCAGCAGCCCTGCTGCACTACACATGAGAGTATGTGCACTACTTACATCAGACTAATCAATAAACAACGTAAGCTTTTATGGTGATCTTTGCCTAATCATTATGAAAATTTCCAGTATAATTTTTGTGTGAAAGCTGTCACTAATTTTATTTCAAGTCTGCAATTCACATAGTCCTGTGGCAGTCATCATTGTGTCTGGAAGGTGATATGCATGACAGCAGTCATGTTCACAGCATAGATTTTACTCAATAAATTAACTAAGAACTAAAATGAAACAAATTATATATATGAAAACTAAGATTGTGCTTGGTTATATGGATAGATTGAAGAAAAGGGGTTAGAACACAAACTCTAAATGTAGGGCAGAGAAGGGTGGGTGTGGTGGACAAAGGATGTTGAAGATGGAGCTACCAACGAGAAGCAAAAGAGGACGAACTAAAGGAGGTTCATGTATGAAGTAAAGGAACACATGCAGAGGGTTGGGAGAGGATGCTAGAGATAGTGTCAGATGGTGCCATATGATCCACTGTGATGAGCCCTAACAGGCACAGCTGAAAGAAGTAGAATATACAGTGTTGAAAACAATTACAACATGCTCTGCTCTGCAACTCTTGGTTGTTTTTTCACTTCGGACTTCAACTGATATTTATGATGTCCAATGGTCATTTAACATCGGAAAATGCCAAGCCAGATTTCCTGAATACTGCCACATCCTGCATTTCAGCTGCAGGGAGATACGGACCAAGAGTGTCGGCAGCATACAGTCAAGATTTCTCCTCTGCCCTCCAGGGCTGGGAATGTGATAAGGAGAGAGCGAAATGGTGCACAGAATTTAATAGGTCTGTGCTGCTGATTTGAATGTTTATGATAACATGGATGTACAAGTAAAAGCGTGACATGTATATTAGTTAAGGCATTATGTAAAACAATTCCTCAAAATTAATTTTACAGTTTGACTTCAATTCACCACCTCAGCATCCACATTGCCAGTTTTTACATCTCCAAATAGGTTTATGCTTATGGGTAAGACTGTCTGTACAATTGCGGACATTTTCCCATCTTTTGTTTTTAGAAATTCCAACATGATTTGCAGAGATGTGCACATGTTACTAACCTTGTTTTGTGCATACACTATATTTTTAAATGATACCCCTGAGGTATATGTTTAAGAGTTGGTCACTTCACCAAAACCTGTTCTGGAGAACAGTGTTTTCACATATGAAATACACAGTATGTTGCCACGTGTTGTTTGAGAAGATGCAGTGAAAAAGAGAAAATAACAAGTAAAATATCAGCAAATGAAAGGACCACTGAATACAACATTGAGTCCAGGATTACATACTCGATGTAACACAGGTTCATTTATGTGAGAAGGGTAACACACAGGGGTAACACAGAGACAGATAACTATTCATACTGAGATTCACATATATGGGCAATTTAGAATCACCAGTTAGCCTAACCTTGCTAATTGCATGTCTTTGGACTGCGTGGCAAAGTCTGAGTACAGGGAATTATTTTTGGCTACTGAAAAGGAGGTGTGTCCCCTTAGTGTGACAGTGTAAACATGTTTATATATTTTACACACACAAACACACACACATACGCTCACAAAACAGTAGCCTGCAAGATGAGAGTGCAGAAAGAAAAGGAAGGTAGACTAAAAGGGAAATCAATACTGTGAGGAGAAATTTGTATAAATTAAAAATGAATAGAAAGAAAATACATATGAAATGTTGACCATATGAGCACACTATTTACACCAGAAAGTCTCTGAAGCATGGAATGATTCCACAACAATGGAGGACAGCGCACAGAAAGAAGTACACTTTTTTGATAAAAATGCATTCACAGATCCGGCTTAAAGCTTTCTTCATTGCATGAGTAAAGTGAGTAAAGGAAAAAGCAAAAAAGATTTATAACAATAGGCCTACCTGGCACAGGTCCTTAAAGGATTACTGGAAATGTAGTGACTTTTGGCTTTTGCATTGTATCTTTGTGGCAGAGTACCAGGGCGGGTCGTATTATTTGAAGAAGTTTTGCAAATATTTGTCTCTCAATAATTTGAGAGACAAATTATTGAAGCAAAAACTAGTGATGCAAAAGCTGTATCAATATCAAATGAGTATGGATATCAAGAGTGCCTTTGGCCCACAATTCACCAAATTAGTACCCACTGGCTTTCATATTTTTCTTCCCGTTGTCTTTCCTGTTTACTAAAAAGCAAAGACGACCTGCTTTTGCCTTCTGGGTTTCTTTTCTGGTTTTGTTTTTTAAAAAGGGGCTTTGACACTGTGCTGTTTTTAATCAATGCCAAATCAAAGTTTAGTACTTTGGTTTTGGCATTAAATCAAGTTTAGTACTATATATATTATATATACATATACATATATATATACATATATATATATATATATATATATATATATATATATATATATATATATATATACATATATATATATATTTAGGGCTGCTCAATTAATCGAATTTTAATCGTGATTACGATCTGGGCTTTCAACGATCATTAAAAATGACTGAGCCGATTATTAGCTACTCCTCTCGCGCTGCTCCGTGTGGCAAATCGAGTGCACCTCTCTGCGTTTCGAACACGCGTCACAACAATTAAGAGGACCCGAGGGAAGCTCGGAAAGCTAGGAAAGCTAAGCAGAAGTTATTTGGTGAGGAGAGGATAATGGCTGCTGAAGAAAGAATGCCGTTGGTTGAAAAGAGAGGTAAAACGACTTAAGTGGTGTGGAAACATTTTGGGTTCGCGGAGTCAGACGTGGATTAAGTAGACATAGTGTGGAAACTTTGCTACGGTGTCGTAGCTGCACCACAGAGCAACACTACAAATTTATTCAATCATTTGAAGACCGCTCACAAAGTGACATACGATCAAACAATGAAGGAACATAGAGAAAAAACTCTTGACAACACCTGCTTCATCCTCACAGACTTCCATTCACGCTACCCTGTACAACGCGACTAAATATCCCACCAGCTCCCAGAGACACAAGGAGATAACAAACGCGGTAACGTTTTCCTCGCCAAAGACCACTGCTCAATTAACACAGTGAACAACCAGTATTATGCAGTATTTTGAAGTTCACTAAACATAGATGTTTACATTTTTCATTTATTTTTTATATTGCAAACATTTGCATTGTTATCAGTATTTGCACACTATTTTATATTATTTTTTGACATCTTTAAAGCCATTATTCAATACATTGTTATTGTTAAATAAATATCGTCAAATAATCGAGATCTCAATTTCAGTGAAAGTAATCGTGATTATCATTTTTGCCATAATCAAGCAGCCCTATATATATATATATATATATATATATATATATATATATATATATATACACACACACAACACATAATGTGTTCCACAATAATTCCCTTTTGGAGTAGGAGCCAAAGTGCAGCCGCAGTTCAGCCAGCATGCAGTAAAACCCGCGACTTCTACAATACGAACATCTGTAGCTTATTTCAAGTGGGTCCCAGAATAATAAAACAGACAATATGTTTTCATGAGCCTGGGTCCCAGGCCAAGATACTAAAAAAAGTGGAAGGAAAAAAATAGCTTCAGATTTTTCATGAATAAAAATATCAAGTTCTTCTCCCCCATCTTGTTAAAATAAAAACAAACTTATCCCAATATCCTTTTTATCTCCTGGGGTAACTTAGAGGTAAATGCTCAAGCACACAGAAAAACACACACGGCCACACACACACACAGCACTTGGTTTAAAAGGAGCTACTCATGCAACTGGTACATCTTCAGCACAGAGGAATACAAGAGCAGCATAGAGGAGCCCTATTTCTAAATGGGGCTCTTCTATCCTGCAACAAGGAGTAGCATGAACAATAAACACAACACAATAACCGGCCACGCATTTCCATTATAAGCATCCCTAAGTCGGCACTGGCAGAACCAAACTCAAAGAGTGGTAGAGCCACGGAAACAACACGAAGAAAAGAGACAGGAGGGATATTTTGTTTGAAGAGAGAGAGCTAAACTAAGACATGGCCACATGTACGTGTGCAGAAAGGATCATCATCATATCAGTAACTGAGCTTAAAGGTCAACAATGTTTAAGTTTCAGTTCAAACACACACTGGTACACAAACACGTTAATTACAATGTCAGTGACAATGTCAATCACTTTGGAAGTGAGACTGCCAAAATAGGGTGCTATCTCCTTCTCCCTGAGTCTATTCCTTGCTTCTCTCCCTCTGAATTTTTTCTTCTCTTCCATGTCTACCTCTGTCTATTTTCACTGCCCTGACACACATGCACAGTCCCATAATGCACAAACACTGGCGCTATCTCGAGGCTGATGGCTGTCACCTTTGTGTATTCAGCCTCTTTCAGGAGCCAGCAATGCAAATAACAGCCTCATGAATATTCAGGACAGAAAAAGATAGAAGGACGTAGAGAGAGGGGAAGAGAAAGAGAGAGAGCGAGAGAGAGAGAGAGCGAGAGAGAGAGAGAGAGAGAGAGAGAGAGAGAGAGAGAGAGAGAGAGAGTAAGGAGAAGGAAGAAAGCTACGTGATGACAGGTAAACTATGGAGAGAAAGTAAGGACGAATGCTGTAGACAGAATGATAGCAGGGGCTGGATTAGGGGAATAAACACATAGTGATTGACAGTGTGGGTTAAATAGAACAGAGTAGGTGTTTGATGTGTGTATGTGTTGGTCATGGACTGTTAACCAGTTTACCATCTTTCCTATGTCTGAAGGGGATTTGAGAAAGTGAAAAGGTGGCAATGGCTGTTGCAATGAAGGGAAACATATTTAACAGTTACAACTGTTGAACAGTTAAAGTGGCTCCATAGCAAAAGATGTCTGCTTCAATTCTGGAAGGAAACACAAGTCCCTTTGGGGGTGTGTCAGAAATTGCATCTGGTGTTTATGACTACATAAACTTCACTTAATTTCCTGTACTTTCCTGGCAACGTTTTATAAATCACCACTGTGTACTGACACTCACAATCTTTCACATATGCATCTTTATTGAATGCACCTTGTCACCTTGGTACTGTAGCATAACTCCTGAGGTCGCTCAGGCAAGTCATTGTGGTGACCTCTCGTAACAGACACACCCACTGATGTGCCACTGAAACAACACCGAAAGATCTCGTTCTGCGTCTGCACCCTAACAAATCTATTGCCACTCCTGGTTATGAAGATGAAAATGACATGTTGCTTTACAGAGAATAAAAAAAAGTGGGAATTATTTTTCATCTGAGGAGCATTGTGTTCCTTATTCTTTCAACTCGCAGCAGATCAAAGCTGCAATGTGTTTTTCTGACTACTAGTCAAAGCAGTCAACCTTGACTTTATGTTGTTAAGATTAAAGACTTAGCAAAGAATAGCTTCCTTACACATCCATCAGTGTGGGAAAATTTTGATCCTTTAGATAAACATGATGAAAGCTGTCTTCAGCACTCACTTGTAGGTTTTGGACAGGAATTTTTTTTAAACTGTGTTTATTTTTTGACATTGATAGCCTGGCAAATTGTTAATATGCCTGTGTGTAAATTTGTAAGAATGATTGATTGACTGACACAGACTAACACATATACACATATTAGGACCATAGTCCATGCAATAAGTACCAGTATTAGGAGCACTAAAACATAATCAAAGTATATCCATAATGAGTATATTGTAGGGTTGAGACTAAATATAGAATCGATCTTGTTAAAAAGCATTTAGCGCTATGAAGTTCATATTTTATCCAACCATAACCTTGATCTAAGCCTAGCAAAGTAGTGTTGTTACCTAAAAGAAAAAATGAAAGCTAAGTAATGACTGAAACTTCATGTAAGATTAAAATATGATCAAAAATAATTCAAAGTCTAAAAATAACCCAAAAACTTGGCACAGAGGATCAGGAAGTCAGATCTCTTGAAAGGAAGCTGTTTT
This sequence comes from Pelmatolapia mariae, assembly GCF_036321145.2. Classification (NCBI taxonomy): domain Eukaryota; kingdom Metazoa; phylum Chordata; class Actinopteri; order Cichliformes; family Cichlidae; genus Pelmatolapia; species Pelmatolapia mariae. Next base: position 33,131,698 of record NC_086237.1, on the reverse strand, counting down.
CGTTCAGTCCTAACTCACAGACCTTTTAACACTTGTTCATGTCTAATTATCCAGTCAGTAATGCAACAAGACAGTTAATGATTATATATGAAAAAGATGTATATAGGGACAAGAAATATATCCAAGTGACTATGGAGAATTAGACTTGTGACCTCTAATGTGATACATTTTCCTTCAGGCAGTTTGAATAGATGAAGGATTTTTTTCTTCTCACAGTATGCATGAGCACATGGCAATTCAAGCAGAGAATAGGCTAAAGAGAGATATACAGTATCCAAGTGGAGGTACATGCTGTCTGGAGCCCAATTTAATGGCTAAGGTGATTATTTAGAGTGCTGTGCTGCCTCTGCAGACGCACAGACTGAAATAGAGAATGGACAACAAAAGTGATCTCTGATCTAAGGGATGTAAAAGATTTCCTTTAGCGAATATGATAAATAGACTAAAAAAAGATCTCAGCACAAAGGAAGACAGCAATACAGAGAGATGGCTGGAAAAAAATGGGAGATACTCGGGTGTAGTAAAATGTTTAACATATTAAACTTATAGGTGCAGATGTCTTAGTGAGTATATGATTTTCATTTTACTTCACTCTCACTGAATAAAACAAAGTGATTTTTTGTAAGAAAAATTTAACGTAGTTGGAGAACTAAAGTGACTTTTTTAACTAATTAAGTATGTGTCTATTTGTTAACTGTTTATCATGGCTGGAACTTATTACTTATTTTATAGTGGAAGACGGGATACAGCCTGGACAGGTTGTTACTCTAGCACAGGACCAACACAAACAGAGGTGAAAAAGCTACCCACTGTAAGCAAGCAACCTTAAATCTTAAATTATTTATATCATATTCAGATTTTTATATTTCATTCTTTTTGTCCCCAGAAGAGTAATTTTATTAGTATTTGCCATACTAATCATGTGCTTTATATTTACTCAAAAGCACACTTTACACACTCGCACAAATATACACAGTTCAGAAAATACAACTGATTCTGCCTTCATCCTGGTGAGAGAGCCTTTGAGGTGAAATCGATGGTGGAGCTTTGTGGAATAAAGGCATGCTCGGCATTCTGTGTGTGTCTGTGAGAGAGAGAGAGATACAGAGGGTATGGTGTGTATGTGCAGTGTAACCACCAGAGAGGACAAGCTGGTCCTTAGAACTACATCTCCCCTCTGATCCTAGGAAAAATCCACTAATCCCTACACATACACAAGCAAACACACACAGAAACAACAAATGGGAAAATAATTAAACCAGCAAGTAAACTAGGAAACAGGAAAAAATATAAAAATATACACAATAAAAATAGATAAGATTTATGCAAAGATGAAATATAGTGCATGTTGGTTTTCTCAAGCCACTAAAGTGACAGCTTTATGTCCATCAGACATAACTGATTTCCTTATTATGTCCAAACCTTATTCAATGTCAGTATAACAGGGCTGAAAGAAAAGTAATCACAGTGAAGAAGCAATGCTTGTTTTCTTTGGCACTAGATATTACATATAATATATGACCCTTAAGGTCCAGTTAAACTGCATACTTGTCTCAAACTTAGCACAAAGGAAGAGAACATTTATCTTCTTGAAATCAAATTTGCAGCCATTATAAGATATTTTGAGTATTTGAAAAAAGGATTCTGTTTTTCTTGAAAGCTGCTTAAACCTGACATTTGTTTAGGATGTGTGGGTTGATGTTGCAGCTTTAAGTGTCAGTTTCAGCACTGTTGTAATTGGTGAGCATACTACAGGTTAAAAAAATGTGTACATTTTACACATTGTATTATTCTGGATTATAATTACGACTCGAAAAAACCCCATCGTCCATACTGAGTTCCAGATCGCTTACTTGAACATTTCTTCACCTGAACAACTAAATCAAGTGAATGCTTGCTTGATTCGCAGCTGTTGCACAAGACAGTGGAGCTGGAGTATGTCCAACTACAGGACTAGGATTGTTATGTGAGAAGCAACTAGATTAATTTTGAACTTTCTAGCTGGTTGAACTTTCAAAATAAGACCAAAGGGTCTAACAGTGTGAAAAAACCTGAAATGTTTCTAGATCAGACTTTCATTGTTACCTTTTTCACTTTTAAGTAAAACTAGTCAGGGTGCTTCCTTTCAAATTTCCAGAAAAGCACACCTTTGAATTGGTCTATGGATTAAGATAAAATAAACAATATACAGACAACAGAAGCAGAAAGAAAACTTCTTTCCCTTTCAGTAATCTATCGCTGTCTATCTACATTTCACACACACACACGCGCACACAAGGCATTTATCCCCTCATCAGTAATCATCTCACTAATTAGCTAACCAAACAACGATAGCACAGTTCAAGATGACAGCTTTTTAATGAGGGAGATACTAATCACTTTGACCCTCAGCCTGTCAACATTCCCACTGATGAAAAATGCTGAAATGCTCAACTAATCATTGATTCAAAGCATCAAAATGCTATGGCAAGGGTTTCTACAGATTTAGACGATATTAAATACTTTTCGCTGAATGCTGACTGAATTGGACCTGCGCCGAACATGAATTCGTCATCAAGTGTTGCCCTGATTTTCCGCCTTTTGAAGTTACAGGCAATGCTGTCACTGATTAGTGAGCTAAGAGATTCTAACTAATTTGCCTGGTTTGGTTTTATTTTTTATTTGAGCAATTTTCTGCTCTGCTGATCTCAGATTTAATCAATTAAAAAGTAAGTTCTTGATTTTTATCATTTGTTACTTAAGGGTGCAAACCATGTCGTAGAGACTGCAACAATAGCTTAGATTAACAAAATATACTCTGGGTTGGTTCAAGAGTTTGTCCAATAACTCTAATTGCCTTTATGCAAAAGGCAATAGAACAAGCAGAAACAAGGCTGTGAAAGAGCATCCATCCAGAGGAAATGGCCAGATAGAATGTGCAAGCTTTTATCACAACCTATAATTATATTTTAAAGTTGAGCAACCTCTAACAAAGAACAGAGAACAATGTGTTCTGGTGCTGGCACAGAGGAGGATGGAACTTGGCGTCACAGAAACTGGGGAAATTAGGTTTGTAACATGGGACTACCCTTGAAAAAACATAGCATACAAGGCCAACCATTATCAACATGACTTATATGTATAGATTTTTAAAGAACAAATGCAAACTTTTTACAGTGCTGTTTACAGAAATCATTTTTTACAGACATTAGGATATGTCCTTCTCACTCATGGGAAAAAAATAGACTGGAAGTCTAAGTAAGTAACAGCCACTTTAACTGAAGACACTGATGTAGTAAAGGAAATGAAAACAAAAGACAAACTTGAAACAAACTTGAAGACCAGTAGACACTGTAAAACACCTAGAAACACCACAGCACAGATTGCGTGGTCAAAAACAGACAATGTTCACCTCTGCTGTCTACATAACACTCTCTTTTTTCTGATCTGATACATATGACCTTAGTCTCCTCATTGTATCATTTTAAGGATGTGCCATTTAACAAAAAGCATGTTGGAAGAAAGAAGTAAAAAGCCCAGAGTAAGAAAATGAAACCTGTCAGCGAGCACAGCATTGAAGATGAGTTACCTAAATGAATGTGCAGCTAATAAGATGGAAGTGAAAAATAGTGACATAACAAGATAGAGAAAAAAAATTTATGACAAACAACCCATCTCAAATTTGTAAAAAGAATAACACAATGAGCACAAAAACAGACTGGCTTCTTTTCTCAGGTGTTTTCTCCTCCCCATGTTCTCCTCTTTGCCTTTCAGAAATACAGGCTAAGGCACAAAGAGTCCAAGAGTCAATTTATGCTTGACCCATTATCACAGAGTTCTTTGATTGTTTATAAAAGCCCAAGCTTGTGCGTGTCAAAAACTAATTAGAAATTCATCTAGCATGTCTGTTCTGTTAATTGATGATGTTTCGTTTCACTCAGTCACATGGTTAATGAGCAGACAGTTGCTCTTTGAAGGGGAGTTTGAGAAAAACATTTGTCAAATTAATGTCTGTTTCTACACAACAGTATTTTTTATATTTTGAAAAAAAAAAAATTAATATTAAAAAAAAAAAAACTGACTACTTGAAAATTGAATGATGAGAAAGTGGCTGCTAGTTATGTTTAAAATATGAGCAAGAGCCAACTGGGTTCCAGCCCCCTGGTGACCCTGAATTGGATAAGTGGAAGAAAATGGACGGATGGATGGATTTTTACTTCTAATTTTCTTCTTAGTCCATAAAAGGATATTAATGAACTCAAAGCAGCGTGGTAGTAACAACATGACACACAGAGAGCTATCTACTTTAAAACCACATTGGATGTTCAAAGAGAAGTTGAGTGATAACAGAGATGTATCTGGTGAAACCTTTGACTTTGTTTAAATGTAGTCAAAGTAGTAGAAAAATGAAACATTTAAAATGACCAGAGGAAAAGCTATGACTGGAAAAAAGAACTGGAGGAGGAAGACTTGGCAGTGTAACTTAATCAGTACCACACTTTTAGACAGTTTGAGCTCATTGTCTGTAGACATGTAGTTTCTTCCCAAACTGACAGAATCATGTATGGTTATGTGAGACTACAAGCTCAAGGGGAGGTGATACAGGAAGGATGCCCAGTCCAATTTAGCTAACACATGCTGCCTCTTGTCATTGGTACTTCCATCTTATTCTTAGTTAATTTTTCAGAAGTACGAGGAAGAAAGGCAAGTGAAATGCTTTACCTTCTTACCCATTTCTCTTAAGACTTTTCTAATAATTTTCTTTTTCATTTCTTCCATTTTCTAATATTTCTCACTCTTGTATGTCTCTCTCACTCGTTTTCTCTCCGTGTCCCTCCATCTCTTCAGCAGTTTATCATAATCACATCACCTCAGCGTAATGGAGCACACTTAAGGCTTATTATGTGTCGTACACATACATACTCACACACCCGCTCACGCTCACACACAGGAATGAAATCCACTTAAGCCTTATTACATGTCTGACTCTGCGTCTAACATGGGAGATTATCCATTGAACTGTTTGCTTGGGCAAAGGGCAAGACTTGCAGGTAGGACACACACACACATATAAACAGGCACATTTCTCAACTGAGACATAAAGATAGGAGATAAGTGCAATATGTAAAATAGAAGTTGGACGTTTTTCAAACGTGGAAAAATGAGTGGACAAACCTAGGAGAGAAAAAACACTGAACGGAAGCAGAAACAAAGCATAGTTCGAGATAGCCACAATAAATAACAGGCCTGGCATTAAAAAAGGATTTTTATTCCATACACTTTCTTTCCATAGCAGTACCAGGCACAACTGCATACCCACAAGACAATGTATAAACATACACACAACAATGGTGTTCCACAATGAAGGCAGAGACAAAGTGTCTGTATGGGGGAACCAAAACATCACATCTCATCACTTCAACAGGTAAGTGTGTGTTTTTTGTGTTTGGGTGTGTGCTTTAATACACACTTAATGCACACACATAAAACAAACATCGTCAGTATGCATGAATGTTCATATGATGTATGCGTGTATTCATGGCAGAGAGAAATAACACTGGATGTTGGTGGAATATTTATTTCCCTCTGTATCTGTGTGTGTTTGTCAGCAGGTAGCAAGACAAGCTGCATTGCACTCTGGCCGCTTCTTGTTTCCTTCTGTGTCCTGAGATCAACTTCACATTCGATGTGCACAAAGAAATGCACAACTTTAGATATAGTTGTATCTGTAAGGAACATGTGTCAAACTGACTTAGATTATAGTGTTAAAGGTACAGTGTGTAAAATCTCACCACTAGATTGCAGACTGTAGTCAACTGAATTCTGTTTTCTTACACCAAATTCAAGTGCATAATCTAAATGTAAGAGAAACAACTCTGATTGCTGTTCATCTGTGGTGAGTGTAGGATGTCACTTCTCTGTTTACCTGTCAATGTAAATCTTGAGACTAAATTTGCAGAGGAGCAAGTAAACCTACGAGTTCTTGTCTACTTTGCGTTTGATGCACTACGTAAGTGGCCAGTCTTTAGTCACATACATAAAACACAACTGGGCAGAAAGCTTTATTCAAAAAGCAACAGGATAGCTTCCACAAACTGGTGCAGGTGGTTATGTATTTTTAATCTATTAATTCTAAAAGTATTGATTTGTTTGAAGATATAAGAACACTGATCTATAACATCTTTTCATCATAAAATAACCTCAGAAAGTACAATTTTAAAATGCTTAGTTAAACTAACAATGCGAATAATATGATATTATGAATTTGCATATGATTAGCATGCGACTATATTTCACTTGTCATCTTAATGCATTTTTCACTGATTTTCTATCTTTCTCTTCAACTATCGGTCCTAACCCTGGCGTTTACCCTAGCCATAACCTTTATCTGGTGTCATTTGATGCTGTCAAATGACATGTGAAAAGGTTAGGGTTAGCATGCATGTCAGGGTTAGGATATTGACGGCATAGAACGAGACGTGAAAAGTAAAAAATGCATAACAATAAGGTGCAAAATGATTTGGGATGCCATTTCATGACACCAAACTGCCAATACCAATTGCCAGTTAATTTAGTTAAAATAAATAATATTTGGGGGCTGACCATTCATTTTGACTAGAATCAGATGGTAACAGTAAAGTGTTTCATAAACAGTTCTGTCATTACCAGCTTTGCAAGCTGTTATTGTTGAGCCAACTAGGCAGGGCTTTTATGTCCCTTAGTTAATGCATAAAACCCCAGTAACACAACTCTGTGTCCTGCCTCCTTATGGTGACTCTGAATGTGTATAACCAGTGTTTTACCGACTCCCCTGCTAGCCTTGTTGCAACTGTTCGTGTGGTGCAAATTACTCAATTGTGTATGCCAACCATTCCAAAATATCTCTTAATAGCGTAAGTAAACAACAATAAACTTTGGTGGTTGTTAAAGATGAACTATCACATTAAGTGTAAATTGATGGTAAAAGGATTTTGACTTGCTTAATATCAATCTTAATTTTTAATTGACTGTCTGTGGTAGTAAATATGTCCCTTGATTACATAAATCAGTTTACTTAACATAAATGGTCCAAATGTGCAGTACACAAAAAAAAAAAGAATTAGGCATCAAGTTAGATCACCTGCTGGAAGTATATATGAATAATCAATTAGTCTGGCTGTCTTAAACCTGGCAGTTCCCAAGTCCGAGTTATGTCCTACTGCACACATGTAAGAATAAAGGTTCTTCTGGCTGTTCACTCGTCTCCCAAGGCTCTCCACTGCAGCTGGAACCACATTTTTGATTTAACACACATTCTTTTTTGGAAGCTTAGGACTAAGGCTACGTTCACACTGCAGGCGAAAGCGCATCAAATCCGATTTTTTTTGACCCTATGCGACCCATATCCGATCATGGTATGACAGTGTGAACGGCACAAATCCGATATTTTCAAATCCGATCTGGGTCACTTTCGTATGTGGTACTGAATCCGATACATATCCGATGTTTTAGAAAGCGACTGCTGTTTGAACGGTCATGTCGCATTAAATCCGTCTTTTACGTCACTGACACAAGACAGACGCCAATTATCAGTGCCGGAGAAGCACCCGAGAAGACATCGCGAACACTTCCTGGCCATCCAATGTGGATGTTAGTGAAACTGTTGGGAAGACAACGTTGGAGAAACGTGAACATTTTATTTGTACTGTATAATCTGCAGATTCTGACAGAAATCTGCAACTATCCTTTGAAGCACCGCTCCTCTCTAAAACAGCAATAAAGATAATTATTAGGTTATTTACATTGTTATGTAAATAACAAAATAACTTAAAGCAAAAATTGGGAAACGTAAAGTCCGAAGTCTTTATATTAAGGGCCATCAGTCAAACAATATTGTTTGCTCTGGGTCTAAACAGAGCGCGTTGTGTGTGACATCTTCTTTTGCGCATGCGGGCCGCTTTGAGCGTTCACACTGGAGAGCGTTTGCTGTCGCATTTTATTTGTAGTGTGAACAAGCAGACAAAAAAAATCGGATTTGATCAAAAAATCGGAATTGAGCATTAAGACCTGCAGTGTGAACGTAGCCGTACGATGCCTTATGACCCACTGAGGGTACGTTTATGTCTTGTCTGATTTTGAACTGAGGATTTTTGCATACAAAGGCAAATGTGCAAACCACTACGCTGTGCAGACATTATTGCACCATGTGAAAATACAGCAGATAATTGTCCAGTGAATTTGCAACGAGTAAATGGATGTCACACATGTTGCCTCCTGAAAGCTCTACTCAGGCAGCAGCCCTGTCTAAGGCAAACCAATTGTTTCCAGTTGTAGGATTCTGAGGCTGACTATCTCTTGCTATGTGTTACATGTGAGAAAACACAACTACAAATGTTTGACTATCCTGATATTCTCCTGATACATGAGTGGAAACAGCTCAAGACACCTTACTTACCAGAAAATATCTTGAGGCAACACATCCTTTGGAAATGTGCATCAGCTAAAGCTGTTCCAAGTACTTTTTGCTGTCCAACCTTCACTAGCTAAAATCAAATGAAATCCTTTGCAAATGTTAAAACACAGTAAGCCAAGCCTAATGTGACAAAGGGAGTCATAACATGGTTCACAAAGCTCCCCAAAATATCCTGAATTGTTTTAACCCTCGTAGGAGTACAATTTTATGGTAATACCACAGCAATCCACATCAATGTGTGTTGGGATGTACATTAAATAGAATGATAAATTTGCACATCTATCATTTGTCAGCCTGAAATCCCTAAAGACAGTGAAATGATGAGGCAGAGACTGAATGCAGATCTCCATAATAGCTCAAGATCAGGGGTTATAAACATTATGTCACCAGAAAAGATTTTATTCCCCCTACAAACAGCCACCTGAAAACATCCTGCTGCTTATGTCAGAACAAACGTAATGTAGCTGACCTTGCATGACTTTTTTTTTACCTTTTCTTATACTTGTCTCTCTTCCCAACCTTAAGTCCCTCAGTGTTACCCTTTCCCTTTCCTGCTTTTCATTTTCAGTGTTTTCTTTCCTCCTTGGATCACACATGAATATTCATGAAGTTGTTATTTGCATTGCTGGCTCCTGAAAGAGGCTGAGTACACAAAGGTGACAGCCATCAACCTCGGGAGGCGGCGGTGTTGAAAGAAGAGAGAGAGCGGATGGGAAGGAAAGAAATAAGCGAAGATGACAGAAAAAGAACCAGAGTGAAACTGAAATGCATATCAGAATGACAAATAAAAACGAAGCCAGACGATAAAGTGAAAGTGTATGCATTCCCACCTCAATGTAAACTGTTCCGTATTTGAAGTTGTCTTCATGTAGATGGCAAAAGCCACTGTTCTGCCAAGCCGAACAGGACTGGGAGGCTCCAAAACTTCCACATTGTCATCTAATTGTAGTCTTTCTCCTTTGGCAGAAACAGGGCCCATGCTCATTGCAACAGAACCAACTTTCAGCATGTCTTGAAGACCTTCATCCACTAGGGTGCTCCACTGCCCCCCAAGGCCCATAGCCAGACCACCATGTGGCCCAGAGTTTGCACTTGGAGCTTTCCATGGCTCATTAACAATGGAGGGACACTCTTGACCAGCACCTTCCACTGGTATAATTGAGTAATACACATCCACTGATGGTAGAGCCACTTCAGGAGGTCTCTTTCTCACTTGTGGTGGTGTAAACCAAGCTGGGGGAATCTCCAGACGGACAACACAGATACCAGATGGTCCCATGAGTCGGCAGCCTGCCGAGGGTGCTGCTTCACTAGTGTCACGGATGGCCAAGGCCCTGATGCATGGGAGGAGGGATGATGGAGGTGGTTCAGGCTCATCCCAACGCCGCCCTACCAGGTAAAACAATACCTGAAGAGGAAACAAAAGCCTATAATGTCATAATGGAAAAATCTGGACAGCTAGTAAGACACAATCAAAGACTATAAATTATCTATCTCTCTGTTTTATAAAACCATTTTCTTCCCTGTCATTTACAGATCTCAGATATTTGTCTATTCATTAAAGCTGGGCAACTTAATATTTTTATGTTGTATAAGCACTGGACCAAATTACTGTGTGTAAAGGGTATTTCTCCTGGTGATAAAGTGATAAAGAATTATCACCTGACTCTGCAGCCTCTTAGCTTTACAGCTCATTGGTTTAATTTTCTGAACCACAGCTTTATTGTTTTGGCTTACTCTCACTGCTCTTACATTTCCCTGCTGTATGGCACAAAAAATGGGCAACTAGCCTGTGAACATAATGGAGTATTTAGCTGCTACAGAACTGCACTGTTTCCTTTCAGAATTTGAGGAAACCATAACAGAGAGGACAGAAATTGAATATGGGAGCTTCTCCAATCAGATGGATATAAATATGATAAATACTAATATCTTTCCTTTCTCCCAAATATGCAAACACGTGTTTGCTGAGATGCTTTCTAGTTCAACTTTACTCCCTACCACCCCTAGTGGCCAAAAAAAATTGAAGCAGGTTTAACAGGATAAAAAAAACATGTCTCTAAGAGCAGGTGCATTTGCATTGTTTTCATTGAATAATAAATGGATTCAATTTTTGAGTATTAAATAAAGCTGAATGCATGCACATACAGGTAAATAAATTACCAAATGATGTAATTAGTGCTTCTTGATTCTTGAATGGGTAAGTGTATTGTATGTGAAGCCTCAAAGTTAAGTCAGTATATGTTTGAAAAAAAAATCCAAACAATACAAAACAATACAATACCTGTATCCATGGCCTTGTTGATCCCACTTTAGGCACCACTACCTGACCTTTGACCTTCCAGTTCAACGTCACACGGTTTGTTGAAAGGAGCAGGTGTGGTGATGGACCTTGAAGCAATTCCACAGGGATTGGCTGCTCAGTGCTCAGATTTCCATAACTGCAGTTTACACTTGGCAGAGAGTGTGGGGCAGAAATGCCTGGTTCTAGCTGGTGGAGAAAGAATGGCTCAGTCCGTGATGATAGGCTGCCATTTCGCATAACCTCCTGATTGGCTTCTCGCAGGAAGAAGGCGGAATCAGCGCCACTTAGTTGGCATTGGACAGGGAGGTAGGTGGGAAGAGAGGAGGAGAAGTGGGACTGGGAGATGTCCGGCCCTCCGCCTGGTCCACCGCCTGCTGCTACTGATGGGCTGTCAGACACTGATGAGAGATGGGTGATAAATGAGGATAATAAGAAATAATGGAAAAGAGCATAAAAAAAGCAGTAGTTGTTAAAGAGACAAAAAGGATGGGGACAAGAAAAAGGAAAAGAAAATAATTAACAACATTAGAATTTTAAAAACACTCCTTTCATAAAACAAATATCTAATGTTTACTGTTTATAGTCTCAATTTTTACAGAAATCCGAAGCAGCTAATCATCTGCCAACATAAATTCAAGTATTTAAATGCAAGGCTCACTGGGCTGTGTTATTTATTCATTTTTACATATACTGATATAAACATATGCACACATCAATTAGCTTTTCTAAATAAATCACACGTGTTAAAAACCACCAACACAGATCAAAATACACTGTATTTCTCTATAGTTTCTCTACAAGACAAAATATGTGCAAACATATTAGCTCACAGTTTTATATATTAGTGTTAGACTGAGCATCACAGGTTACATTAATGCATCGCTGTTTTTCATCCCTATTCTAAAGGCCTTACACAGGCATATATCAAAAATGACATATTGCTCCTTTGCAGTTTATTTCCATATATTTACATTCAATTTTTATTCATCTTCCAGCATATTTGCCAGACATTTCATAAACATTGGGAGTTTGTAGCCTCAGATTACTGTGGTTTTGATGCAGTATCTCAGCTCCAAAGAGGGCAAGGAAGCACTGTGTTGGGAGTGGTTTTTTATTTCTTACCTTAAACCTTCATCTGTTTGGCTTGTCAGATTTTTATTATGTAATGCACTGAAGCACAGAATTGATCACTTACTGTAACCTGTTTAATTTTGAATGTAAGCTAAATGCCACCACCATAAATATTTAATTATGTTACAGCTTAGTAAAGTCAAGGAACAGTATGGTTCTTTTTTTAAGCTAGCTTTGGTCTTCGGTTACAGTACCATAAATGTTGCCAGAGATTCAGATGTATGCACGTAATGCCCTGGAAACTTATTTTGTTAAACACCTGCTTACCAGATTCTACAAAAGAACTTTTTCACCAAATGTTAAAATAGTTTTGCTTATACTGTGTAGGGTATTTCAAAATATTTTAATTTTACTATATTCTGTGATTCTTATTATTTATTTCTGGTTTAAAGTGGACATTGCACACTTTAAGAAAAGTGCCTCCCTCTTTCCATCAATTTGGATTTAGCAGGATTGAGTTGGGTGACAGTAGGTTGTTTTATTGTCTGTTTAAGCTAAGCTTTGGCAGGTTAGCAATATATCTAAAATAAAGGTTAAGTTGGATTTGCTATCAATATATACCAAAGTTTATCCATTTTTAAAAGATAACGAAATTTGAACCTACTTACGAAAGTTTTATGCCTATAGTGCAGTTTTTTTGTAGTGATGACAGTTCCTGATGATAACAATAAGCATACTGTTGAAACTATCATGAATGAATAGCCTACATGGCAACCTACTATGGTAAAAACACCAAAAAAAGAATAAATTATTACATTTCCCTATACACACGTACAAAAAAAAAAAAACTCACACGCAGATGGATTTCCATTGAACCCAAGCTGGCATAAACAAAAGACACACATAATGCATTTGGTGTGTGTGGAAATGTGTGTGCATTTTGTGTCCTAGGGAAGCGAAGTGTGAAAATATAATGAGGGTGGGACAGCGTAGCGCTGTCTGGGGCAAGTCATACTGAGGCGACTACACAGAAAAAATAATAGCACAGAAATAAAGTGATACCTCAGTGAAACATGAATAAGCAGGCTGGTTTGGTTATGGTGCGTGGGCACATAGGGAACAGTTTAAAGGGAGAGAGACAAGCAGAGGGAAAAGAGAACAGTAAGAGAGCAATAGAATAAAGGGAAGAAGACTGAAGTAGAGGAAGATGACTAAACATAAGAAAAGAGAAAAAAAAATGATAAAGACAAAAACTGAAACATTTCTGGAAAAATGAGCAGACAAAGAATTTGACTGATTGAAGATGCTAATATGCTTTACATTACACTTCACCACATAAGACAAAATCTTGTCTCAGGTCAGATGTTTAGAACAGATGGATACTTTTCTGTAGCACTAAAGCTTTGGAGTGAAGCTTAATATGGCTGCTACCAAATTAAAATCTGTAGAAAAAATAATTCTAAAACTATAACTTTTTCTCAAATTCATAATGGTCATGACTTTGTATTACTGTACAATCTCAAACTGAAGTTCTGTCCCTAAAAATCTACCCTCTATTGGTTACTCTCTTTATTCTTCATCTGATGATGGTGCCATGTTTTCTCACTGTGCCTCCAGTGTTTCCTCCCTTCAGGCATGTGGAATTAATTGTGGATTGAATGGTGGGTAAGACTGGAAATTGTTATTAATATGCAAGTCAGGTAGATGACTGGATAAAATAAAAAAATTAGATATAATTATATATAAAATTAACTTAGCAAAGTGACATAAGGAATGTAAAGCAACAAAGCAGTAAACTCTGCAAACTGATTATTTTGTTGATGTAACAGTGCTTCTTGGCAATGAATATTATACTACTGAAAAGTCTGTTTATATCCCCTTAAATTTGGAGATGATTCTAGGGCTCACTCCAAATAATGCTGCAACTTCATTTTGCACAATACCAAGTCAGGCAAATGTGGCGTGCTTGTCACCAAGCACCTAATGTCTGATGGTATACTGCCAAGAGGTACTGTTAAAACATAAAAATAATCAGCCAAACACAAATTTCTCCACTTTCCTTTGCTTATTTTACAAAATAAAACATAAAATTAAAATATCTATCCATTTTCTTCTGCTTATCTGCTGCCGGGTCTTGGGGGCAGCAACATGAGCAGAGAAGCCCAGACTTGCCTTTCCCCGGCCACAACCTCAACTTGCTACTTTTGATGTGGACAAGTAACAGCTGTACTCTGAGCCCCACCCAGATGGCCCTCCTCACCCTATCTCTAAAGGAAAGGCCAACCACCCTTCCAAAAAAAAATCATTTTTGGGGGAAAATGAGTCTACAACCTCTTTCTTTCGGTCACTACCCATAGGTGAGAAGATTGACATCCATGATGGACTGGTACAGTGTCTGCATCACCACAGCCACAGCACCAATCCATCTGTTGATCTCCCACTCCCATGATCCCCTCACTCATGAATGAGGTCCCAAGATACTTAATCTCTTCTACTTGAGGCAATAACTCATCCCTGACCCTGAAGTTTTAGGCTGAGGACCATGGCCACAGACTTGGAGGTGCTGATTCTCATTCCTGCTGCTTCACACTCAGCTGTAAAACACTCTAGTGCAAGGTGGAGGCCACCACCTGATGAAGCCAACAGAACCACATCATCTGCGAAAAGCAGACAGGAGATTCACCCAAGTGGAAGCCTTCTGCCACTTGACTACACCTAGAAATTCTGTCCTTAACTATATAAAAATATAAAAATTAAATATATCACACAAATTAGTTGGTACCCAGTTTCTTTTACCTTTTTTAAAAAACAAAAACAAGTCAGATCTTGCACCAATACATTAGGTATCACCAGAGGTTAAAGGTGGGTCTCTTTAGGCTTAAGACTTAAGTACTCTTGTCAAGAGTACAATGGCAGTACCATAGATGGTACATACCTACAGATAAGCCTTAGTACCACTAAAGGTACAGTAAAATGCTTTATTTCTTGAGAGTAGAGAAGAGGAGTAGAGGTTTCTGGCAGAACTGTTTCAAAGGTACATGGAGGAAAGGAGAAAGTCAGAAAACTGCCCTAACCCTGCAAACTTTGTCGAATATAGAACTTTATTGCTTACCCAACACCTTTTTCTTCAATATATTACAAACAATGCAGGAGATTTGACCTATTCAGTCTTAAGTTGTTGGCTGTGTAATGTAAGAGGCTTTTAGAATATGTAAAAATACTTATTTCATTGATCTTCAGTGCTTGTGTTTATTCCATAAAAAATAACCTATGAAGGTGATGTCATATTTATTACTTGATATGAAACTTCATGTAGTATTAGAGATCAACATTATGCCACATTATGCAGATTTATGGCTGCAGCATGGAGATAAGCACTTCATATTTTGGTACCTATTATTCTTGGAGGTTGAGAGTCATTGGCAGAAAGAAGCTCCTTTGAAATGTACCCGCAGTTGGTTTTCTGATATAGCTCGAAATAATCATGCTGTCTGGCAGATAGGTCATGTGGTCATATAATCAGTACATTTTCTTAGTAAGCTCCAGGTTTCCTTTTTCTTCATTCTTATTCTATCATTATGAGTACCTTTGAGGTGCATATTGCTGCATGTATGTCGTGTGTGTGTGTGTGGGTCCACAGGACTCTATGAAGCATATGTCCCAAACCAGGAAAGGGACCTTGAACAGCTGATAAACATACGTGCACGCAGAGCGTTTTCATGCAGGCAAAAGTTGACCCTTGGATGGAGTCATTAACATCATCAAAATATGAGAAACAAATTGGGAAAAAAAAGTTCCTCTGCATATTAATGAAACATTGTCCTTTATTATAGTAATGTTGCACTGATCACTGTTTGATTGCAATGTGATTGGTAGCAGCCTTGCACCCCAAAAAACACAGCGTTGGGGGCAATTTAATAAAGCTAAGTTACAAATTAAAAAAATGCCAAAGTACAGGAAATCTATATTTTTTTAAAGATGCATTACTATAAAAAGGGCTTTCAGTGGAAAGAGACACATCAATTTGAGCTCAATTGGTGGCGCTATACAACAAGTCAGAGTTGGCCCTCTGTCATCCTTATACTGATATGCTATTGGCTACCTTTAAACCTGGCATGATCCTGATTCCCTGCCATCATTATTTGGCAACCATAAACCACAACAGGAGTCCATACCCACTGTGTCCTGCTGCACAGTTTGTCTTTGTGTGTGTGTATATTTATGAGCACTCGAGTGTGCGTGTTTCATTCATGGGCATGCATGGTTAACTATGCGTATGTGTTTATATGACATTCAAAACTATCCCTGTCCCTTATTCATCTTTGTGTATGCATGATCATGATTAACAAAATGGTCATGAAATATAAGTATAGATCATTCTGTGTCTCTCTGTGTAGAAAACTGGCCAGGGAGAAGGCCAGATGTACAGAGATTTGACAAGGCCCATCTGTGATCCTTCTTCCCCCTCTCAAAATGCCCATCCTGCTCTATTTCCAAGTACAAAGACACAAATTCAGCCAGTAATCAAAACACAGTGGAGCGTGTAGGACAGGAAAAGCTAGAAAGAAAGAAAGAGAGCAAGAGAAAAGCCAGATGGGTATGAGTGAAAAGGACAGATACCAAGATTTGATAATGTTATCAGCAGTGCCCGATATTGTGTTGGTTAAATATTGAGTCTGATTCTTAAATTTAATTAGAGAGAGGTGCACACATAAACACACACAGGCATACATGCACACAAAGACTATCTTTCATTGTCAGCCTTGTTTGAAAATGTGCCGGCTACTGTGTGAATGAATGATGAATGTTTAGACAGCTTAGTAAAAGACTAGAGTGTATATTAAAGTAAATTGTTATACATAAAAATGGAGAAAGAAGAACTTTAATATGAAAACATTTTGAGATGCATAATCCTTGAGTTAACATCTTTATGTATCTGGTGTGATTCAGGGTTGCCATTCACTGCCAAAGCAGAATGTGTCAAATTGTTTTAAAATGTTGTTCCTGATTTACTATGGAATGGACTGGACTGGCTTCTACTTACTGACCACTCAAAACACACATTTACCAATTCATTGACTTATTCTACAAGAATGATTCTAAATAACGCTATGTACCCCATAACTGACTGGTAGAAAATTGCCAACATTTTGCTGTACACATTGAAGGATGTCCGCTTCAGTACCTCATGCATCTCAGTCTGAGGTGTAAAAAGGTGAACACAAATAGACAGCACATCTTCCTGTGGAGCACATCACCAAGTCAGACAGAGGACTGCCTCGCATACTATGGCCTGTCTGTCAGGTACTCTGTAATCCACGAGATGGTGGACGTGTTTACTGCCATTTCCTGTAGCTTCTCGCTCAGTAGCTGGCTGAATGGTGTTAAATGCACCTGACAAATCAAAGAAGGTGATCTTCACAAAGCAGCTGGTACTACCAAAATAGGAGCATGCTCTCTGCAGCATGTAGATTAATGTGTCATCCATTTGCAGATTTGGTCTATTTGTTAACTGGAGATGTTTTCACCTGCAATTTCAAAATGACTTAAACTAGTCTCTCCAGCACCTTAATCAGATGTCATGTGATGGCACCTGGTCAATAGTTGTTAATGGTTCAGTAACACTACAGCAAAACTAGGATGGCAACCTCTTTGTGACTAAGAAAGATAGGTGTTTACCTGGTGATTACACTGATTTTTTGCCTGCCAGCTTGACCCAATTTGACTGCAAGCTGATAGCAGTCTGAGTCTATTGCTGTTTTATTGCCATCTTGAACCATCAGAGTCACTTTGGTGGTTGGTTGGTCGCTCCTTTACATGTTCTCCAATCACTGTTTTTCCTGCTTGTGAGCTTATGCTAGAGTGTGACTGTACCGCTGATGGTAGCAGAGGTCTCAGTTTCTAACATGACGTTTTCCAAAACACTGGTATCTTCTCCTGCTTCAGGTTGCAGACAGGATGCAAATGTGAATCAGGATTACAGACAGCTAGCTAGCACAGGCCCTTAGAGCCCTTAGAGCCCCTTGTCCTGATGTAGTTTCTCCAGATGTCTTGCAACCTCACTAGAAGTCAAAGAGGTGTTTTATCACAGGTGGGTAAGATCTCTTGGGGGAAAGCAAAAGAGAAGGGTAAATAATGGAAGGTATTGGGGGGTTGTGTGGAACTTAGGGTGTGTGTGATGGAGGAGGCAGCATAGGCCTTTGAACTAAACTTGCTGAAGATATTGTTTAGCTCATTTGCTCTCTGTAGGCTGCCCGTGCTCGTCTCTCTGTCCACTTGAACCCAATGATTTTATTAATTCCACTCCACATACCCTTCATGTTGTTCTGCTAGAGTTTGCCCTCCAGCCTCCACCTGTAGGAGTTCTTGCATTTCCTCCGTTTCACCCTTAGGTCATTCTACACCCTTTTCAGTTCTTTTCTGTCCCCAGACCTTAAGGCTTTTTTCTTCTTTTTTCTTTCTTTTTTTTATTAAGTAGTTCTTTCAGGTCACTGGCAATCCGTGGTTTGTTGTTCACAAAGCAGCATACAGTATTAGCTGGTAAGATTGTAGTTTCACAGAATGTGATATACACTCTGTGATGCAGCCAGTCCCACTTGTAAAATCCTTCAATGCTGCAATTCCCTGATTGCTTCAATTTTCCATCCTGTAACAACTCTTAGGGTTACAATGTAGATGTAGTACTTTGTATTCTCTGGTGGCAAAATTAAAATATTATTGAAAAGCTGATAGGATTCTTGTCTTGTGACCACAGGAGAAAACCATGCTGCCCAATTACCATTACTCGCGATTTCCTTTCATGTGTGACCGTCATCAGCCAACTAATTCTGTCAAGTTCCCTCTCTGGTCTCAATCTTCTGTTCCTCTTTGCCAGTCTTACTATTGTTGTTATCGTGTGTGTGCTTTTGTCGGTTTTTGTTCTAGACTTGAACAAATAACTATTCGTTATAAATTCTTAGGCATGGCTAGCAAAGTAATTGTGATTTTATTAAAAAGTTAATATTTCTAGTAAAGCAGTTACATATTTGGGAATTGTTAAAATCCACCAAATGTCCAAATTTTAAAAGCATCAAAACATCAGGTTGCTTTTGCTTCATTCAGTGCAGACACAACACAGGAAGGAAAATCTATCATGGTAGAATTTTTTGAAAAGAATGAACTCCATTGATCACACAGATGGCACACTATCTGAGAGAGTGAGACGGAAAGAAATACGGAGACTGAAAGAGCTGCAGACACATACAGCGAGATAAATAGAGATGGTGTGAGTTATGGAAGAAAAGAAGGAAAGAGTGGTTAAGGAGCAGAGATAACAGGGAGAACGAGGATGGAGGGGATGAGAGAGGGATGAGTTTTCTATTTCTGAGCAGCCCATTCATCATGAGTATAGAGTTTATTTTGGTGGTCTCTCTATCTCTTTTTCTCTTGCTGTCTGTCCCTCCTTATACTGTCCTGTGTGATCTCTTATCGCTAGCATTAATGATACTTTTAATCTTCTAGGAGAACTCCATTGGTTGTAAAGGTTAATGTAGCTGTAATTGTCATAGTCACAACTGATCGACATGTGAAAAGTTGTAAAAGGTCTTCTGTGGCTGTGGAGAAACAATGTCCAAGAAATAACCTCTGATGATGTCATCAGAATCAGAATACTTTAATAATCCCTAAGGAAATTATGACTATCTGAACTGGATCTGGAAGACAAACCCTATATTATAAAACAGGGCTGTAGTATTAGTTGTAAAAAGCTGTAGAAAGACCCCTCCAAAGCCAAAGGGTCTAATAAAACTTTTACTAGTTGGGAATTTGGACCGTCAGTTAACTTCAATAAACTGCCCTTGGGTTTTTTGCATCTCTGATGTGCTTTACTGGCATGCACTTTAATTTTCTTTTCTTTAAGTACAGAACTAGATTTAAAGGGCTTTTGTTTTTAGGTACTGTTTTGTTTAGGCATCAAAACTCTAAAACACCAGGGCTCTAAAACTAAAGTTTGTCCTGCAGAAAAACAAAATATTATTTCAGGTCAGTTGCCTCACACTTATACAACAGATGATTTTTCTGTTTTTGAAGTTCTCATTTTGAGTGGTTTAAACTGTGTCTAAATGTGCTCATTGCCAGACCCAAGTAATGTTAAAAGTTGGAATTTATCCTAATGTGACAAGTTTAGTTATTGGAGTGGACTTACTTTTCTTGACCTGCAAACTGTTTAGTGATAATATGTCAAACAGGATTAAGTCTATAGAACTTATGCATTAGGTGTGACTTTCACTTTCTGGCAACTATTGGAGTGTCTTAGCAATGCATACAAAGTGTATCTGCATTTCTACGGATAAGATTTGTGCAGAGCAAAACAAATAGTCAGAAGACAGGGATTGGTGAGAGGGATAGATGATGAGGTGTAGATGCAATTTATGCTGTCAGGTACCAGATTCGAATCAGCACCTCCAAGTCTGTGGCGATGGTCCTCAGCTGGTAAAGGGTGGAGTGCCCACTCTGGGTCAGGGATGAGTTACTGCCCCAAGAGGAGGAGATTTAGTATCTCGGGGTCTTGTTCACAAGTGAGGGAAGAATGGAGCGGGAGATCAACAGACGGATTGGTGCTGCGGCTGCAGTGATATGGATGCTGTACAGGTCTGTTGTGGTGAAGCGAGAGCTGAGGGTAAAAGCGAAGCTCACAGTTTACCAGTTGATCTACACCCCTTTGGGTAGCTTTAGGTAGTGACCAAAAGATCGAGATCACAGATACAAGAAGCAAAAGCGAGTTTTTTTCCAAAGAGTGGCTGGCTTCTCCCTTAGAGATAGGGAAAGGAGTTCAGCCGTCCAGGAGGACCTCAGAGTAGAGCCCCCTAACCCTAACTAGAGATGGCACGATACCACTTTTTTATGTCCGATACCGATATCATAAATTTGGATATCTGCTGATATCGATGTTAATCCGATATAGTGTGTTTTTTTAATCAATAAAACTGTTTTTTAAATATCTTGCTGCATTTTGTATAAGTTCATACTCAAGTTTAAATAAACAACAACACTAAAGCTATTCTGTTATACCTGTATGTAAAAAAAAATACACTGCGCCCAAAATATTTCATAGTTCAGCAACACTGATCAATCTAATAAAATTAAACCTACTCCATCCTCCCTATTCTGGTATTTTAAAGAGTACTTCGCAGAAATATTAAGCAAACTAACTAATAGGGTTGCAAACTCCCAGCAAAAGAAAATGGGGAACCACCCCCCACCCTCCACCTGATGATACTTAATCGATGTAATCAACTTGAATTTGATGCAGGGTGAAAAAAAATGCACAGAAATAAATTATTTTTCAAGAATAATTAAATAGATTCAACATCTTTCTTCAACAGAATTGCAAACTGCACAGATCGTACCTTCCCAAAGGAAAAAGTACTATAGCTTTGTAATGGAATTTCTTTCACTTATGTACTAATCACATTATTTTATTGTATAATGCCATATCTGACACCCATACTGTAAGAGGGAAGTTGGGGGGGAGCAGACCACTCCACAGGAAGAGTCTTTTGTCTCTTCAAGGACTCTGGGAGGTAGCAAGGGAGTGTGAACCTTAAGGTGTGAAACAGCTGTGTACTGCCTTTTGTTCCTGAAGAAGGTATTTAAACTGAGAGCCATGCTAGGCTCAGTGAGAACTCTGCTGACCGTCTGTCCCGCGGACATGCAGGCTCTCCACAAGCTTGGTTGTCCGTTGTCTTTGTGTGTCCGGATTAAAGAATGTTAGCTACCGCTCACCGCTCGTCTGCAGGCTTTATTTAAGTGGAAAAACTTCCACAACAGCTTACTAGGGTATATTAGACTTAACAGTTACTATATACAGTAATGGACTTCTATACATTTTACATCAGATTAAAACTTTGGGTGTAAGATTCAGATAATTATTTATTGAAAGCTAGATATTTTAAATGAAAATAGGAAAGAAAAGTATGTCTTTGTGCCCCCTCATCCGCCCCTGCACAGTTACCAGCCGTCAGCTACGTAGAAAAAGATCCTGGTGTAGAAAGTAATATTAAATAAATTCTAACAACAGCTTATCAAGCTTAAACGTTCTGCTGTTGTTCAGCCGCTGGTTTCCTTTTTCTGGTGCAAAGTGGGCCAAAAACAAAGAAGAGAGACGGACTAGCGACAGAAAAGCCGATCAGCTGATCATTAAGCAGTTTCACGATTGAAGTAGCAGCAAGAGAGGGAGAGAGAAGAGGCTCCATATATTGGTTGTTAAGCTTAACATGGGAATGCTTTACAACCATTCAGAGATGAACTTACACACTTGCTTTACTTCTCTCTGGGATAACTTCCTCGGAGATGAAATGCTGGTTTGCTAGCGAGGCTACAAATACACACAGCCGCTCTATCACGTGACGCATACTGCTCCGACGTGCTACGGTTATGAGCCGAGTTACGCCATGTCGCAAGTTTTTTGAGATGCTTTTTTGATATTTAATGGATCGGATTACAATTTTTATTTCTCGCCGATATCCGATCCAGTAATTTAGGTCAGTATCGGACCGATACCGATACGTAATATCGGATCGGTCCATCTCTAACCCTAACCCTGCTCCTCTACATCGAAAGGAGCCAGTTGAGGTGGTTCGGACATCTGACAAGGATGCCTCTTGGGTGTCTCCTGGGTGAGGTGTTCTAGGTATGTCCCACCGGTAGGAGGCCCCAGGGCACATCCAGGACATGCTGGAGAGATTCTATCTCTTTGCTGGCCTGGGAACCCCTTGGTGTTCCCCCAGACAAGCTGGAGGAGATGCCCAGGGAGAGCAAGGTCTGGACTTCTCTGCTTAGACTACTGCCACCACAACCCAGCCCCAGAAAAGTGGAAAAGGAAGGAAGGAAGGAAGGAAGGAAGGAAGGAAGGAAGGAAGGATGGATGGATGGATGGATGGATGGATGGATGGATGGATGGATGGATGGACCAGATCACTCAAAAAGGCTAGCCAGCATACACAATATTATTTTAAAAAAATAATATTGCTATATACAAATGTTTAAATGGAAACATAATCAATTAAACTATTGTGATAACTTTGAAAGTCATTCATTTTTTAAAAGTGCAGGCTGCTGTCCTAACTTGTCCATTTGTAGTTGTACTGATTATTTTTTGCAGGTGTACCCATAGAAACAAACACCTTTAAAACACAATATTGTGGGGTTGTTGGTCAATCAAGTGTTTTTGTATTTTGCAGTTTGGATATCTTTCCTTCAAGATGGTCATAGGTGCCCACACCCTCAACACTGCACATAGTATTAGCCTACCACAGGTAGCAGGCTACCCCAAACACTGTGTTTTACATGAACAAGGTGGTCGTGGATAGAGTCATATTCCTGCCTTGAATTATTGCTTCAGTCCACCCTCTTTTTTATTGTGATTAAGTTACCTTTCAGTTTGTCCTTGCCCGTTGGTGTGTTTGCTGAATTTGTCTACCCCACAATTTTCAAACACACCCATGCACACCACCTGTTGATTGATGTCCCTGTCATAGGATCAGTGGAGTCACATTTCCCCAGGTATGGTCTGACTACTATCTCTTTCCACCACCACTAATCCCTTTCCCTACCCTTCCATCCAACTTGCTTGGATTCAGTAACCCCCTTTCACTTTCTGCCTGCTTCTTTTTTACTTACCTTTTTTTATCCTGTATACCTCCCAGCATCACTTTTCTCCTCTCCTCAGTTTGTTTTCACGTTCTTCTGTCTTTGTCATTAGCCCTTTTTATAGACATTCTCACAACATCCATAGTATAAGATTATAATAGAATTCATCTTGCCCGGCTTTAAGATATGCAGCCAATTCACAGTAACAAAAAGAAAAGAAGTTAGTTTACATAAATAAACAGAAGTTTCAACCAATCGCCTGTACTTTTTTGAAGGCATCTGTCCTTTTCCAAGCTTTTTCCGGGGACTACTTCTCAGATACTTCTGTAAACAATCCAGTGTCATGACAAAACATGTAGCAGAGACGTCGGTCCAACTTGTCCATTTCACACTTCGCCTCTCCGGAGCGCGAAATGGACACGCATGCAGACATTGCAGTAAACTGCAGGACCAACAGACGGAGATATTTTATATCAAGCCAACATTTAAAAAAAATCACGGGTAAGCATTTAAACAGACATTGCTAACACATTTACATATAAATATACATAAGCAGTGTAGCTTATTAGTTTCTAGCGATTACGAATCCTGGAATGTACTTCATACGTTCCTTGGTCCCTAACGACTTCTTGGATTTAAATATATTATCTCCCCCTGCTGGTACTGAAACTTCAGCATGCGTGTCCATTTTAAGCTTTGGCGTGATATCAGATGGCTGTGAAATAGCCCATACAATGTTTTATGGCCTACTTATGGTCACTGCATTGGTCAAGTCGTATGCAATGATGTCATCATAGCATTTATGTCGGTGGTGAGAGCTTGCCAAACAATATTCTGCAATATTTTCATGAAGTATGTGTCACCACTCAGACAAAACCTCCACATCAGCTCTGGTGTAGGAGAAGTAGCCGAAATCAGAAGCAAAGAAATTGTGGAGATTTTTTTCCAGGTTTTCTACAAAAAAAATCGCATCTTTTCAAGCTGTCACAACATCTCCCTTTGTACATCTGAAATTCTCTGAGCCTTTGTTTAGTTACATTGAAATAGCAGCAAAAACGGACAACAGTGCTTTCAATGAGACCGCATCACCTTAGCCAGGTTGCAGAAATTGAGAGGTGCATAACAAGCTGAAATAACACCAAAACAGGTCCAGCAGTTGTATTGTCACCTTTCGTTTGCACTACCAGGGAGGAAGACAACAGTGGCTATAAAATGGCCTTCAGGTTAGAAAAGAGATAGCAGGAGAAAGACTGATTCTGTCATATGTGGGTTAATCATCATAACATAACCAAGCCTTATTACATTTTTTCTGTTCGTTTTACAACAGGGAATATTATTTTCCAAATACTAATAAGGTACTACTATACATACTACTATGTGAAGTCTACATGGTGTATTTGGGTGTATTTGACTGTTGTGAAAGCTGTGGTATCTGCAGTTCTCAGTAGATGACTGGTCAAAGTTGAACTGAAATACGACTTAGCCACCATTCTCTTCCATGTTCATAAAGCATGTTCCACTCTCACTATACTTACACAGTCACCCCTCTCCAATTTCCTTATCACTTTCCTTCACTCTGTACAGCCAGCCTCTCCTTGAGGAGTAAGAGAAACAGGGCGAGATTGAGTGAATGAAAGATTCAGTGAAGGATGGATAAGATGATGGGAAGAGGACTTTGGGAATTGTGAATGTAAATTTTGTGACAGTCATGCCAGAGAATTTATTTTTCTGTGCATGTTTGTGGGTTTTTGCCTGCTTGTGTGAAAGGTGTGGGGGCTGGTGGTTGCAGGTGGGCAGTGGATTATCTAGGAAATATGCTGTACATTGGGTCGATGTTTTTTGGGCCTATGGACTCCTCATGTGAACAGTATTTTTTTCTAATAAAGTTAATGTGTGCATGTTCTCCAAGTGGAAAGATGGACTGCCATCTTTCTTTCAGAAAAAACTGAAAAACACTTATCAATAACAGGCAGTAAAACAGTAATTCCCAAATACACAGTGGATCAGTGTGCTTTGAACAACCAATTTTATTTCAGATGGGCATTTCTTATTGAACAATGGCAAGTACTTGTCTGCTAGTAGCAGATATACAAAATTAAAGCAAATGGTTTATTCAACCACAGTGGGAAACCCAGGCTTATTCAAGGATATGGTGTGGTTTAAAGTTGTCTGAGCTACTGTAATGAGCTTCTAAGACAGGTGGCAGAGATAGTATACGAGCAGATAAATGAACTGTTCATTTTGGTGGTTCTTTTGTTTATTTGAAACAAGCTGTACAGTAATACAAAACTGATTTTGTTTTTTCACCTGTAGAGTTTCCAAATTACGGAAGCCAGTTAGCGTGATAAACAAATAAAGTAAAAGTTATTTCAAGCAAAACAGAGCTATGAAGAAAAGCGTCTGTGTGTGTCAGGCCAGGATCTTCTGGCTGTGAATATAAGAAAGGGATAAATCCATTGGGCCTTGGTGCCATTCAATTCTATCCTTCAGTGGTCCACAGTCAGTGAGCCAACTTGTAAAAGCTGCTTATAAAAGAGCTAAAGGACTTGCAGCATCAACTGACTTAATGGACCAATAGGAACAAAGTAGCAAGGGAGAGTAGAGGATAAGAGTGGATTGGAGAAGAAAAGAGAGGAAAGGAGAGCAGAGCAGACCTTTGACAAACCCATCATTGGTTACATTTTTCAACTTACAAACATAACTAAGAGGAAAGTTTAACTTAACTACAATCCAATACCAAACCCAAAGACTATCTGACATGCACACAAGAAAAAATATGCACAAAACAAAATATGTCTATCTCCAGTTACATTGTACACAACAGAACTGAAACAAATTCATAAACAAATTCTTCAATGTCAGACCATTTCATAGTTTACAAATTCTATTTTAAGGTTTGTACCCACCAGTCTCTTGAATCTAAGTTCATCATTTCCATCATTTCATTTCTCCTAGTGACCCAGATGCTCCTGTGAGCCCAGCCTATTAGAAAGTTAATCAGACAAACCATCCTATGTTCTGCTGCAGAGTACTTTGGACCAAAAATACAAATACTGTCTTCTAATATAGCTGCTAAATCAGTAAGCACTGCTGTAGCAAAGAAAAAAAGGTTAGCTAGTTAGGGACAGCCAATCCACAGTTGCTGCAATGTTTTCTTTTCAAAAAAAGGACTGTTATTTTAAATCTATATGTGTCACACGTTTGCTTGTAGCTTCAACAGACATGTATCACTACTCTCCCATGGAGATGTGCATTGCGTTTTTCTGTGGGAGGTTTGTACAGAGACCTCCAGCTGCCCCTAGGAGACAAACACAGCGCCAACACACCTAACCACCTTGACTCCTGGACACCAGCCAATGATGCTTTTGTTGAAGACTTGCACAGCCACAGTGTACAGAGCCTTCTTCATCACCTCTGACAATGCACACCATTCAGGTGTTTGAAAAGATAACAATTTTTTCTTCCTCATCCTGCTCCTACATGTGGCACAAATGGACAATGATAATAAAACAGATTGGTCCCCTCAGAATGAGTCCCCAAGGCTTCATTAAAGAGATCAGGAAGACCTTCTTCCAGCAGCTTCTCCAGACATCGCAGAGAGTAGAGGTTCCTCACCAATATTACCATTGAATTGAGAACAGTCTCTTTAAAATAGTTCTCAAAGTGGGTGAAAAGTCTATGACAGTAAGGTCTAGAATATAAAGAAGCCTGTGATTTGCTTGGCCCTTTACTCTATGAAGTAGCATGGATGCCATTTTAAACCAAGGCAGTTGCTGCTTATGACAGAGATTGTACTGTGTGGTTTGGAGGCAAAATAATGTTATGTGCCTATGAATCTTGATCAGGTCCTAGATCCCCTCTATTTTAAGTAGAAAGAGCACAGTAGAGATAGTCCAGGGGCATCCTCCTCAGAAGAATTTTTCTTTTCCTGTTTTCTTGATTTGAGTCGCTGGAGGTTCTACAAAATTCAGATGGCGCCAGTTTTCAGAAACAGCCAGGTTGTTAACAGTCAAAGTCCTAAACTGGAGCTCGACCTCAGTCTACCAAGACAATCTAGCACTGAGTTTTTCAGATAGACCTTTCCAAATTTTTATTCTAGAAATTATCACTTCTCTGAAACACTCAAATATTTCATCCTTTCTCTGTAGCCCAGCTGGTAATGGTAGTTCCTCTTTATTGCTCTATTCGCCCAACATGAAACATTCACATTTTGACCAGCTGACCTTAGCAGAGGATGACTGTTTGTGTAGTTTCTGTTCAAGAGTTTTATGTCAATTTAGCAAGTTATAAAAACTATAACATTATTAGCATATGCTGACAGTCTCACTGTGCTTCTTTCTTCTTCCACAAAGATCAACCCTGCCTGAGCTGGTTTAAGAGACGTATATAGCATTAAAAGGGGACGTCCCTGCCTGAAGCCTGAAAAGAACATGCTGACTCAGTTGTCGTGCCACCTTTAACATAATTCTAGCACAATTACATCCAAGAAAGCTTGCCTAAAACTAAACAACACTTGTTGTTGATAGTTGACGTCAGCAGGGTCCTGGGCATTTTGTACAATGTACAATGTATTTCCTAGCATGCCTCTCCCCCATCAAAACTTTTCAGAAAAAGTGTCTGTTTTAGACTTTGTTATGTAAAATAACTGTGTAAATATTTGCAGAGTTAAAATTCAGTTCATAACGAAAATGTATTTTCTATAAAAGAAGTAAAGTAGTACAAACAGAAATGTGTACAAAGACAGACACATTTTTTTCTGCTTAAGAAAGAACTGCCCTGTCCAGCTTATTCCCGATTTGGCTTCATTGTCTATTGAGCTGTGTGTTTCCTGTGAAAGGAACACATCAGTATGTTTATTATCTATTAGCCCTGCTTGCCTTTCTCCATCTCTTTCTGTTCTGATATTTACATTTTCTACTCTCAAAATTTTCATACAGACCAGAGAAAGAAGAAAAAGAGGGCAGTGAAAACCTTCCAAGAGAAGATTACCTTCTGTGCTTCACCCATGTCACTGTGCGTGTGCTTTTAGAGGAGCTTTCACTGATTTTTCTTTTCTGAATTTAGTCAATATCTTCGTTACAAAAAGCCTTTTTGTTTACTTACTTTATTTACTCTCCTTCATCTTTAAAACAGAGTTAAAAATGGAAAAAGTCTTGACTTCCAAAAGGACTCATTTAAAATGTAATGGTTTTCCTATAGGGAACATGACTCCTGATGCTCATACTGTGATATGATATCTGAGAACTGTGACAAAGAGCAATCTTTGAGCATTTATCCCGTTTGATCTAAATAAATGTTCATTTTCAACATTTATGGAGATCAAACAGCCTACAATTATTTGAGGTGCCAGGTGCTGGTTGTGTCCCCCACTGTTTGTTGCCATGCTATTTGGAGGTTGCTGTTTCCAGAACTACTCATGGCCTACTGTTCGTCTGCATCACTGACGGTGAGCTGGTGGTCAACAGGACCACTGTGAGGAGCCTGCTGCTGCTCACCTGCATCACTCGCTTGAGTCTGCTGCTCACCTGCATCGTTGTCCACACCCTGGATTTAATGGTGATAAAAGTCTGACTTCAAAACTGTCAAAACATTTCATGTTGCCCAAGCTTGTATAAACAGTGTATAAACCATGGTTGTATTTAACCTTAAAACACACTTTTAGTGTCTCATTCAAGTACACAACTTCCATAAGTTTCTGAAAATATGCTATATCTGGCGTCTTTCAGAACTTTCCAAACTAGGTCAGTAGTTTTTCCAACAGTTATTTTGGGTGGGGTGGGGGTGTGTGAATGGGAGATACTAGACATTGTATTCTGCAATGAAGGCACAACAAAGCATCCAAGAGGTTTACCAACAAGCGAACTACATGTTTCTCTCAAAAAAAATACAACAATAGGCTTATTCGTTTGAAAGCCATATATGATCTTTTCATGGGCAGCACCCAACAGAACCAGCTTGACAGATAACTTTAGGGGGAGCCACCAGTTTAGCCTCATGTCTAACTGGCAGCATAGGAAAACCCTAACTAGGGAGAGACAACATAATTTGAAGAAAACAAACAGTAAGCACAGGTTTGTTTGTTAAACTTGCAAATAAATGAAATAAAAATCTCTTGAACTTGTCTTAACTTTTTGTATAGAAAAAAAACATCTTAATGTCCCAAATTTGCTTAGCAGTCCCACACACACTCATTCTCTGTGTAAGTGTGTGTGTGTGTGTGTGTGTGTGTGTGTGTGTGTGTGTGTGTGTGTGTGTGTGTGTGTGTGCAGTGAGGTAAGGTGGGTCGAGGTCTTTGGAAAAGAGAACACCAACAATGAGGGTAAGCTGAATGTCAGTTAATGAGGGGAAGAAAAGAAAAGGAAGGACAAGCATGATGGCAAGACAACGATATGACCTGACGAACTGAAGAAAAGTGAAGGTGAGAAAGGGGAAAAATGTTCACTGCTTTAAAATGATAAAAAACAAAACATGTCTTATCATCATAAAAAACAATAACACAAATATGGACTGCTTTTCATGATAGAAAAAAAACCAAAATAAAAATTCAACATTGGTATAACAAAATATTTTACATTCTTATCAAAAAAAAAACACAAAGAAAGGGTCAAAGACAGATGAATGAGGAAGTAAACTAATCACTGCAGTCTTGTGCAGACCAAGACTGCAGAGTCTGATTTCTATGAAAAGAAATCAGACTCTGCAGCTTCTAATCAGGAGAAGTATCCTCAGCTATCCAAAGCCTCCTTTGTTCATTTATCTGAGCTTTTTTGCTGCCATTGATAAGAAACTTTGTTCTTTCACAAACCTTATGTGTCTACCAGCAATATTATCTGACATTACAGGTTTTTCGAAAAAGCTAAAACTGGTTTATGAACAAAATTCTGCAAACATACAAATGAAAACGAGTAATGTTGCTACGACAAATGAGGAACAATAAACAGCAATGAACATGTTTAAAAATATAACTTAACTTTACAACCTGTGAATGTAATGTGGATAACAGTACCCATAATCAGTCAGAAATATGCGTTGTTGTTTTCAACAGGAATGATACAGTTCCAGGATTAATGACGGTTCTTCATCTAAATTGTTCTCTGGATGTTCAGTAAATATCATTCCAGACTGTCTGATCTATACTGGTTTCTAAACATTAACTTTCTCATCTAAAGATAAAACCAGACAGTAACAGGATTTCCAAACAGGCAGAGTTTGAAAATGACACAGATAATTTGATTTAGTCGCAGGAGTCTCGTATCATTTCCAAGCTAGCGCAGAATTACAGCAGTTTGAGAATTAGTGCCAACATTTCATTTATTTATTTGTGTTTAAGGACACAATAATCATTGTGTTTTTTCATGTCTGGAGACAGAAAACTGTTGCAATATAATCTGAGGCATGATCACAAAATTCTGTTTTGTAAATGCATAAAGGCATCCCTGAAGTGATGGTGGCTGTGGCATAAATTTAAGCTTTTCATCTAAGAGCATTTACTTCCACACACAACCTATTTAAGATAAGATAACCTTTATTAGTCCCACACGTGGGAAATTTGTTATTTTACATAAAACATATTTTATATTTTTTTTTTAGACAAAAATTCAAGACTACACAGTTAAGCTTAGGAAACAGTTATGTTTTGTATGAAATATGTTTTCAACTGAATAAAAAAAAAAGAATAGTTTGTATTGTATTTGGCAAAAAATTGAGTTTCCGTTTGATTATCTGTCATTTTTTTTGCTTGGTACAAAACAGTTTACAACTGTTTCTTCACAAACCTCGGTGTGACAAGGTTTGTGAAGATGGGGTGGAAGGGCAAAAAATCATGAACTACATAACAATACTGAAGATGAGTTAAGCAACAATATAGGCACCCTCAGAGTGCTTCTTTTTCCCTAATGATAACCACCATGCAACTTGATTTGCAATAAAAAAAAGTCACATGTACCTTTGAAGTAAATCAATACATAGTGTTATATCCTGTTGCAGTGCAGAGCATTCAGTGGCCATGTAATTGAAGCCCATTGATTTCTGCTTTCCGCAAAGTGCCACTACTCCTTACACCTGTTATAATAAAGCTTTATTTAAAAGGTTGAGGATTAATTGCTGTGTTACAGCTACAGTAGGCAGAAATCTAGGAGGAAAAAACCATTAGAACTGGAAAACAGATAGCTACTCCTTCTCTGTCCTAACCCACCAGATGGACAAGGACAGATATTACACAGAACACTTTTCTTAAAAGTGATGCACTTAATTACTCCCAGGAGAAAGTAACATCACACTACTCTTTACATTAGTTTCACAATGTGGTTGTTTATGTCCTGGATGCAGTTTCCACTTTACCAGTGCAGTCTTTTCCTTTTTTGTAGTAAAATATGAATAAAATTTCCATATCCACGCTGTAGACTCTTCACTGCGCTGCTAATTTCCCCCTCTGACAGACAAAATGAAATCAGCTGATTGTTAATACACTGAGAACCAATAAGCGGGATCGATAGGAAAGCAGACTATCAATTCCAAGGAATTGAACTAAGGGGAACTGGTTCTCTACAAGAACAGACAAGATTTTCAAAAAGCGGGAAAAAAAGGGTCCTTGAGTCACTACAAGAGTTTATTTTCCTCTCAGATCCCTTGACAAACAAAGTAACTGAGGCATCCAATTTTTAGACCATGGCTTTAGTAGTAGTAGGTATCTTTTGTTGAACTCTTTTTTTCTTAAAATTACATTTCTATACAAATGAATGTCAACAGCATTTTTTTTTTTTTGCTGGAAATGTGTCTGTAACTGGATTATATTTTTTATAGACACAGAAAAATGCATATAGTTAATGTAGCCTATTCAAAAAGTCATATCAATATTTAACAAATTAGTATCATGTCCACATACAATAAATTTTTTAGCCAAACTATATACATATATACACACACAATTTGGCAGTGTAATATTAACATCGGATGACTTTTTCATCTTTGTTTGGTTGTGTTTGGGCAGTGGCAGTGTTTGAACAAACATGTTCTGGTTTAATACAGGAAAAAAGTGGACTCATGTAACCATAACTGCAAACTGACATCCAGATGCAAACCTCTGTCTCTGGCGCGAGAAGCAAGAATTTCTCATGTTTAAGTATGTATTTTTATATCTTTATCCATTTTTCCATTTGACGTAATAAAATGTAAACTGACATACCTTCACAGTCCTTTAGTTTCATCTAGCAAGAGTACTGTAGTTTTCATGTAGAAAAGTTACTTCACCAAGAAAAACTGAGCATTTCCAATGCAATTGTATGCACATTTATTATTCACGAACTCTAACTTTATAGATCAAGCAGCTCATGTATTTTGATTAACACCTTTCTAGAACCATAGATTAGAATCGTCTAATGACAAAACTGGCTGTGACTCAAAAAAATACAATGTGAAAAATGTCCAGTCTTCCAACTATTGTGCAGCATGCTCTTGTAATCCCCCACTAATCTGTTTACAACTCTAATCTGGTTTTGCCAATCTGATTAATGTTCAACAGTTAATTATCGGAATGGAGTGCGAGTAATCTGACTGATGTACTAATCAGAGGATTATTACACAGTTGACAGTTACCTCCTTCTCCATCTCTCCCTGAGATCCCACTCTGTGTATGCACACAGTTTTTACCTCATTTATTCTCAGTTTTGCTGGCGTGTTTTCACTGTTGTTTCACGGTGACTCTTTATCTGCCTTCCTCTCTCTATCTGCACTCGTCCCTCTCTGTCCCACATCACTCCGCTGTCATCAGTCTCACATTCCTGTTTATCAGTCATTCTCTGTCTTATAGCATCGATCGCTACAGAAGCCACACGAGGACAAACTTAATTAACTCTGACAATGGCAGTTATTTTTATCGCTGTATCCAAACACATCTACTCATGCACACTTGCATCAAAATCACCCACCCCTATCCACACACCCACTTAAAAGTATTTCAAAACTCCACTATTTCTTTTTTGTTTTGTTCTCTTGGTGGGGAGGATTTAAAAAAGTCTTTAGTGGGCATTTCAAGATTGTTCATCACCTAAATTTTGCAAGTAAAATTGGACAAGTCAGATCAACTCTACATGGAGCACACACACACAGAACTCAGCAATCAACTTTTAAGAGATATTAACTTCCACTCAAAATACACATTTACAAAGTGGCTGACTAACAAATTAATATCTTCACTCATTGCATTTTTTTTTTCATCTTTCCATCCCTGTGAAATTATGGATGCACACTCACTTGTCGACACTTGCAAACTTGCATGTTGACACTTCAGTCTTCATCATCTCACCTAAGGTCATCTATCAAGCACACAGCTGTGTCAAAGTGCGAGCTGTTTATGCAGAGGTGTGAACTAACAGCTCACATTAGCCTGTCACATGTTGAGATTCTGTCTTGCTGACCCTTTTGTCTATTTTTGTATGGCTAACATGTTCACGTTAACATTAATCTTTTAAAATCTACCATTTAATGTTCCCAATTTACTCATTTTTTATCCTTCTGTTTATTTTAGAAGAATAAAAATGGCAAAAATTAGCTGAGCCATAGGCGGATGTGTCCGTATACATGCACAGCAAGCAAGTGTGAAAGTAGGAGAAAGGGCTTGTACATTATTAAAATCTAATAGAGATTAGCCAGGCTATCTTTGAAATTATTGATATATCAATAGAGCACAGTTAGTTTGGCTCCTAAGCTCCTTGTATACTTGTATGGATTACATACAAATTATCTTCATGACTATTGTCATATTTGAGCATCCTATGTACTCAATAGTACCATTCAACTTTAAACCAATCTTTGAATCTTCTCTCCCATCAACCATCCATTGTCTTTGGATGTATCTATTCAGTTTTTCCTCCTTTTTCACACATTTCTTTTCTCTATCTCCATTGTTTTAATTTGATGGTTTTTAATAACAATACTATTAAGGAGAAATATAATGGCATGACAGTCAGAATGTAATGATAAGAATTTGATCATTAGACTGAACATAGTTATCACAGGATCAGTAATAAAAGACAAATGACAAAACAAATGGAGACTGCAATCTTAATTTGCATATTTACCATAAAACGTGATGTTTGCTCCATTTGCGCAATGTTGAATATATCAGTGGTAATATGGTATTTAAGTATCTAATAGAAGGGATAATGCATATTTATTTACATAACAAGTAACTGTTTATAATAATTCTAATTTGAACAAAACCATGAAATTAAACAGTAAAGGTCTACAGTCTACAGTAAAGGAAGGTTGACATAAACAAGCCCCATATTAAACAAGGTTCTTTAAACAGAAGTCAAGAAAACAGTCTTAAAGAGCTGCTGTTGAAGTTCTATGATACTGATGCCACTTTCATCTTAATGTACAATATTATTATGATCTGTGGGAGACAGAACAGACAGACTTGTCGATTCTTCAACCTTTCCCCAGCACATAATAGTAAGTCTGCTGCTTACTATTATCCCATACATAATTTGTTTTCATTCTTGGTCTCTTGCTGTTACCCTTGTGTTATTGTTAGCAGGCAGGCAGGGCATACATGGAACCAAGTGGCCGGCGTAGTATACAGGAACATCTGTGCCGAGTATGGCCTGGAAGTTCCAAGGTCAAAATGGGAGACGCCCTCAAGGGTGATGGAGAATGACCGAGCTAAGATCATGTTGGACTTCCAGATACAGACGGACAAAATGGTGGTGGCTAACCAACCGGACATAGTGGTGGTAGACAAACAGAAGAAGACGGCTGTAGTGATCGATGTAGCGGTTCCGAATGACAGCAACATCAGAAAGAAGGAACACGAGAAGCTGGAGAAATACCAAGGGCTCAGAGAAGAGCTTGAGAGGCTGTGGAGGGTGAAGGTAACGGTGGTCTCCATGGTAATCGGAGCACTAGGTGCAGTGACCCCCAAGCTAGGCAAGTGGCTCCAGCAGATCCCGGGAACAACATCGGAGATCTCTGTCCAGAAGAGCGCAGTCCTGGGAACAGCTAAGATACTGCGCAGGACCCTTAATCTTCCAGGCCTCTGGTAGAGGACCCGAGCTTGAAGGATAAACTGCCCGCAGGGGCGAGCTGGGTGTTTTATATACATACATATAGTCATCTTAGCTGTTACTTATTCACATTCTTTCTATCTCTTGATTTACTGATTTATTTAAGGATTCATTTATCCATATAACATCTGTGCTCATATAATGTAGCATCTCTTCACTCTACCTATAAATACTGAAACATTGGTGACTGCTTTAAATGAAAAACTCCTGATTCTGTACTTTATCTTATTGAACTGAAGCATGTTGGCACTGTGCTCTGTTCAGTGATTATAGTGGGGTTTTGTGTTTCATTAATTCTTTTTTTATGGTGTGTTCTTAATAAAAACTGAATTAAAAATAATTTCTTTCTCAGCATGATAGGTTTTGATTTAATAAAACCAAAACCACAAAATCTTGTGAGCATGTAATTGGATGACACATTAGATGTGATCCTTAACAAATGACACGCTTTTACTTATTATACAATTTTTAGATTGTGTTTTTGTTTGTGATTTTAATTAACCATTGAAATTAGAAGTGAACACCCACCAGATGGGGAGATGTGGGTGTAAAAAAACCTTGTCTACTCAACTAGTGACTTTGGCAGGCAGCCAAGCTCTATTTTAAAGGCGGTACATGTTGAGATGAAATAATATAACTGATTAAAGAGTGAGTTTGGGCTACCACTTTAGCCCATGAGCAAACTAAAAGTGTAAAATAGAGACTGATAGTGAGAAGGTTATAATAGAAGAATGGAATAAAATGGCAAGTATATACTATGATGATTCTCAAGTTTTTTAAGGTTTTTTTTGTTTGTTTGTTTAAATTGGTTTCCTGCCAAATCTTTACAAAACAGGACCAATTCCTGCAGACAAAGAAAAGAATAGCACAGAAAACAAAAGGTCTGCCTAAACTCATGAAAGGAGTGGACTGCATGTGGAATAAACTGCCTTTAGTGGTGCACACCCACACTGTTTCCTGTGGGACTCACTTTTAACTGGCTTCTTTCTAAAGGTTAAACACAAGCAGCCTCCAACCAGGACATGAGAAAGGAGGGGCAGAAGGGCACACAACGCAGACTCCCTTTATTTTCCTCTTTTAAACCATTTTCTTTTCCTTTTGCTTATGAACATTTAGCTTTATTTGTTTACACACTCTCCCATCTCTAAATATAATGACACACAGAAAAGGATATTAATGTAATTACCCCTCGAGATTCTATAAATAAAGTTGATAAGAGAGTACACTATGACACAGATCATAACAAAACCACATAAATGATCAATTGTCGCAAAAAAAATACTGTTTAAAAAATTATCATAATCAATAATGATTTAGTGTTTCATACTAATGCGGGACATTCTGTCATTGTCCCTGTCCCTCGGGCTATAGCACACTGGCACATACTGATCAAAGTGGAAACCTCTGAAAGCATGATTTTTTTTTTCTTCAGCCTCAACAAGGAGAAATTATTTTACCTTTTCCCAAAGTATATTTTACATATATCACTGAACTTTTTGAAGTCTACCTAAAAGAGTTATTATTTTTTATTTTTTGAGGTCATCCAGTTTGAGAACAATTTGTAAACAGTCTCAGCGGACTAATGCATCCATCAAAATCATTGCTACCTGTTGTCGCACCTCAATCATTTTGAGGGATTCACTTATTCATACATACACATTCATAAAGAGGTCATACCTATGAATAAATTCAAGACATCATGGGTTGGCATACTAATAATGACCTCGGTTGCCTGTCACCAGGTGATACATGTCAAATAGTTGCAGTGTTTGCTGTCTATCCCTAAAGCACTTTCCCTACTTTCATGCATTTTTTGCTTCTCCACTCACAATATTTTGGTCAGTAGCACTTACTGTATCATTTGAAGTAGTGTATTAGCATAGGCAGTACATCTAAAGCATGCTAGAATCAATTCACTTGATTAAAGGTTTTATTTAGCTGAAAAAAGTGATAATAAAAAAAAATGACTCTCTCTCCCACAAGTTACACTGAGATGTTTTAAATTATAACCCACATAATTACCCTTCTAACTGATGTTCATTTAATTAGCATCACTGTTAGTTGTGGCTCTTTGCTACTGCAAGGGAGTTTTTAACCTACTTCTTGTTCTCTCCTGTGTCCACTGTGCAGATACACATTAACATCAGACTCCCTGCTGTGTAGCTCACCTTTGGGTAATTTAGCTTGGTAAAATATTGTTGTTGTTGCTCTTTGGACTTGCTGACTGTGCAGCGTTAAGCCAGGAAGGATTCCTCAGCTCATTTAAGAAATTGATAGTACGGTTACATATTATCAGACTCAATAAAACAACTGAATATGTAAAATCACAAGAAAATGAATTGCTAAGTTCTCTTAAGTGCCAAGGAATGGTGCTTCACAATGCTTCCACAATGATATATATCAAATCAATTAAAACTGTTTGAAAAATGCTGTTTTTTCTTTTTCTTTTTTTTTTAGTAGCTGTTCCCTTAGCTGGTCTTTTTTTCAGCAATTTGTGGCTGCTGTATGCTGAAATAGTTGCATCAGCTGCTGTAGTTTGCAAACTGTATTATTTCCTGAATGCACAACCATTCCAGACGTTCAGACAGGTAATGTTGTTGCACCTTTTCCCACCCCTTCCCCTTCTTTTTTGGCCCAGCATTACAGTCATTAAACTTCATTACAGGGACACTCGGTGCTTACACAGAAGTGTATTCATGTGTGTGTACTTGGGGGGTGGATGGGGGGTCAGAGTGAAGGATGAGATGCCACTTGCACTTTACTGTAGTCAGCACACACACACATTCATATTAATGCATTTGCAGGAAAAACAAACAAACAAAACAAGCACACTAAGGCTTGCCGCATTGTTTGAAAGTGTGTGTTTACCGTGCTACATGTATTTGAGTAAGGTGCAGGTCAACTTCATAGGCATCTAACTGGTAATCTTTGGGTTGCTGATCTTTGGACTTTGCATGTGTATTGTAATGGCTAGAAATGTCCTTGTCAGTGAGAGAGTAGCTGTTATGACACAACGCATCTTCTAGAAGTTAAAAAATCCAAATGGTTCAAATTAGACAGAAGCCCATGACCATGTGCCACACCCCAAGTAAATAAAGTCTATATATGTGTATATATACACTTTAAATATGCACTTGCACCTTACCAATCCAGGTAGTCTCAAGGAATAAACTATGGCCAGACACTACCTGGACCTTCATAGAATTTCCATCACGAGACGTAACAAAGAAAAACTAATGGAGGAGCTTTTTGGCTTCATAAATAAGCCTTATGTTTACTACTCTTTGTAAACACATTTTTTTCTTGTTTTATTGATATGTTCCCCTGCTCATTGTAGCCATTGCTAGTGTTTATTGCCCTCATCTTTAATTTAGGTTTGATAAGTACTGTGGACCAAAAGTATATAATTATCTGACATCTTTATCTTTGGAGCATATTTTTTTAGATTATTAGATTTAGATTATTCAAATGGTTTTGTTCTTTTAAAGACAGACACATAGTCACAGATAAATGTGTAAATATGGCAACAACAAAAAAAGCTCACAGGCACATATGCACACCCAAAGCACTCTTTTCAATCACACGTTGCTCTTTCTAACGTCTCACTTTTTCCTGTATGTGACAAAGGCAGTGATCGGTCTCACTTGTCACTACAGTGTCTCACCTGCAGGTGCGATGATGTCACTTACAAGTAACAGCTGTTTGATTATTAAGTGAAGCTCAGTGCATGTTAGTGTGTCAGGCTAGTTGCTAACGCTTCTCTCGCGTTGATCGTTTCAGTCCTGTTATCGTAGACGTGGACACTAACTTGAAACCTCACAGCATTTCTCCCATTTGTACGAACAAATATCACTATGTTAAGATGTATTTATTTATATTATTTTTTTGATTTTTTTTCCCCGAGTTGCACTTTTTTGTCAAGCATTGGGGGAAAATATTTTCTTTTAAGAGATCGTGAGACTAGGTGGTGATTTGGGTCATCGACCACAAGGGTTTGTTCAATAACTCATGAAGTTAATAGTTTAATGTACTAACATAAAAAAAATAAACTGAATAAAGAACAAACAACTGAAACAAAGTGAGAGACTGATGAAAACGGAGGTAGTCCACGTGTTTATGTGCATTTATGTCTGATTGTGTGTGAGTTGGGATGTGACACTGAGCAGACAGTGGCAGTGGAATGAATGTATAAGTGACTGATTAGCATAAAGGCTCAGGAAACCAGCCGTCTCTACCTTTATTGCTTCACTCTGCATTCATTTCACTCCAACAGAAACCCGTGTGCACCCAAATATAAACAAACATTAATAACCCAAAGGCTTTTTCACCCTTATTTTAATAATGCCATACTCTGTAATTCTTCACAACAATATTTATTCTTGAACAGAGAGCGTGAGTAAAAAGTTTGTACTTCGAGACGCCAAATTTTATGTGTGGGGGATGGGCAACGTATGAAGCTGAAGTTCTTCAGTGTGGAAAGGAAAGGAAAGGAAAGGAAAGGAAAGGAAAGGAAAGGAAATATTGCATACAGCCAAGAAATGTTCTGGCATTACAAAGAAAAGATCCAAGCAATGGTCGATATGTCGACATTAATTTTGTTATCCATGTTTCTCTTTGGGAGAGAGCCTAATTTAATAGACCTATACAACAAGATCAACCTTTGAGGCAGCCAGACAGACAACTGTCAACACACAATAACTGCTCTTTTACTTAGAGGTTGCACAACCTAGGCAATATGATATTAATAGTTGGATGGCTTCAATTTGTCCAATATTTTGAATATAAATCATTGTATTACTAGCTTTTTGTTTGACTCATATTATTATTTGGTTAAACATCTCATAGGCAACCGTGTATAAGTAAAGTATGTTGTTTAAAATTTGGCAATAAGCTTAAGTTTTGAACTATGCCATCGTAAAACTATGATTTCATTTAGGTTTTCTAAATGGGCATCTACTTTTACCAATATGCTCTCAATCCTTAAATACTGTTGAGGTCAAATATGACCTTTTTTAAACATTTGACAGCAGTACAATATCCTAAATGTCATTCTTTTTTGTCTTAAAATTGGTTACTTTTCCAAAAGTGACCCAAAAAACAGAAAAATCTAGATATTTTAAAATTGGTGAATTAATTAAGGATTAATTAATGTTTCCTTAATAATGTCTAAATAGACATTTAGTTCAAAATTCAACACAAACACTTATTATGAGGGAAATTTGGGCCTGGGTCAACGGCACTGTGAAGGAATAAAATATAAAAACTATGTAAGAGTTAAAAGAAACAAGTAACAATACAGCTCACTTTGGAAAATACTGAATGATTTAAGCAAATCATGATTCAGTTATTTAATGTGTGCACACTGTTTTGTGGAAGTTTGGGTTTGTGTGCAACCGTTTCCTTTACTATTGCTGTTTAATTTCATGATGGACTAGAAGGAAGTAATGTTATACCCACTATTTGGTTGTCATTCTAATTAAAGTGAGTCTCAGCATGCCCTGTAAAGTAAAGTCTATACCTTCTGTAATCACTGATAATCCAAAGCCAAAATTCAGTGTTTGTTACTTGGAGTTCATTAAACTGGAGCTAAGAAAAAGCTACGCACTCAGATCATATCAACCCGAAAAACAAGATAATCACTTCCCCAGCCTTTATAGCCTTTATCTACAGAAGCTCCTTTTTTCTTTTATTGCTTGCGTCTGTATTAGCAGAGCTAAACCACATCCTCAAAACTTGGCCACATGCTGTATATACATTTATTCCCTTGCTCAAGTCGCATTCCCTTCGATTCACTGTTTTCTTTTTTCTTATTTTAAAGTGCCTCCCAACCTCTTTTTAAACTCAACTTCATCCCACTAACTATCACACCAGCTATCTCATTCTTTCTCTATCTCAGCTCCTGTCACACCTCCTGCCTTCACTCTCCTCCTTCCCCTGTTTCTTTCTCATGTAATCCTATCCTATCTTGCAACAACAAGCTGGTAATCCTACCCTTCGTTTTATGTACGCTCACGCACATACAAAAGGAAGGAGACACACAAACACATGCACATAACACATCCTCGCGTGCTGGCACAAAGGACAAATACTCAGTTAGATACTGTCACAACAACACAAAAACGCTCACACCTACATGCAAAATCACACATAGTATGCACGCGCTAACAGAAAAATGCACACACAGCACAAATGCAGCGCTATTGTGTTGTCAAGTCATCAGATATACTTGGAAGAAACATGATTTCTGATTGGCTCTGAGCCCGGTGGAGTGAGAAACAGGAAACTAGCTAACATTAATTAAGGTAATCGGAGATCGGTCAAGCCGCATAAAAGCCTGTGCTTGTTTAAGAGTGTGTGTATGAAGTGGTAAACCTTTGGCTCAGTGTAGCTCGAATATCATTCCTCTTGTTTAAAAACAATTAGGGCATTGACCTATTCGGGTTTCTTCTTGTTTATTCAAAACTTCACAGGCCTCTCGAGAGTGTCAGTAAATTGTTTTTCACCAAACAGAGTTCTGGATGATCAAAAGTATTATGAATACAGATCTATATTGTACAATTTGGTAAATATTTAAAGGTAATAAAATTGTATGGATTACTGCATCTTACAAAGCCATTTTCTTACTAAGTGTTAGATAGGGCGATCAATACTTCTCTCATATGTGTGTGATCATCATCGGGCTGGAGCAAGAAATGATGAGGCAGGTTTAGCTGTATCTAAAATGTTTAATCTGTCGTCAGGCAGAAATGCCTTTAAATCCTTTTAATGATGTGAACTGCGAAAACAGACACGACATGAAACATGTTTATCTTTTGGCTCACAGAGAAACATTTGCTCAGGAAGGGTTTTATTAGTAATCTATGAATATCTGCAAATATTAATAGAATTTATTGGAAAGCATGTGAGTATTTGTCCACTTAAAAATCAACTTTATGACTTGTTACTGTAGATAGGAGAGATGAAACGAGACAGAGAGACAAAGATATACTAGGCTATATCCTCCCAACCCACACACAGACTTAAATTATTAACACTAAGGATCTGAGAGAGAAAATTAAGGTTAGCCATTGGTTCTGTTAAATGATTCAAAAGCAATTTATTTCTCTTTTGTAGTGAGACTAAGAGAGAGGCAGGGATAGCTGTCTTGTCCTTCATTTGAACTGAAAACTAACTGATTTAAGAGATAAAAGTTAAGTGTTAAAACTCTTCCACCAGAGAATGTACTGGGTGTAGAACTGATTCTATCCTCAATTTCTGTGTTTTCCTGCTATAGAAGTATAAAAATTGCATATGTAAAATCACTTGTATATGTCATATATGTGTATTTTGGAGTCATGTTGTTTGGATATGAAGACTTTTATGTTTCAAAAAAAATTAAATGTAGAAAGCATTTCATTACTGTTTTAGTGTCATTTTAGAAAGCTGCAAAACTGGCTGTACAACAAAGGTCTGAAAAATCTCTCCAACTACTTTCTTTCCATATCTGGATCAGCGTTATTCTGGATTCTGAAGGTCTTAAATTTGCTGTCCTCTAACTTCTAATTTCAACACACCACACCTCACACACATCACATGTCTATCAACCTCAATAATACAGGGCATGCAAGCATGTAACTTGAACATTTATGAATAAAGGACCATGCATTCTTAATATACAGATATATCTATTTTGAATGTGGGATTTCCTGCATTTATTACATTCTCTGCTGTCTCTCTCAGAA
Organism: Pelmatolapia mariae; assembly: GCF_036321145.2. Taxonomy (NCBI): domain Eukaryota; kingdom Metazoa; phylum Chordata; class Actinopteri; order Cichliformes; family Cichlidae; genus Pelmatolapia; species Pelmatolapia mariae. The sequence continues at coordinate 33,088,477 of NC_086237.1, read as the reverse complement.
CATATGGTGAGGAAAGCAGTTGGAGCTGGAAGGTCACTGACAATCACAAAAAAGGTTTTATTTCACAGCTTAGAAGAAAAGGTCAGTGGAAGGGATGTGATTTCACCTCCAAAACTTGACCAAAGGAAACAATTTTACTAACTTTTTGGCTTATACAGGTTTGAGTTACACATACTAGATATTATTTTATGTTAGCGATTGCTGTAGCATTTGCAGTTTTAACTCTAATAAAGAGTTTATTTAATCAGATATTATTTAAATTACTGTACAGTAAGACTACTTATTAACTTACAATGACACATTAATGGACAGGGTTAATGTAAATAGCTGATGTAGCTTTAGGCTTAGCATACTTTAAGCAGCTTTCAGTCAGTCATTACACAGCAAACATGAAGCTTAGTCCCATGGCTTAAAAGTAGACAGAAGTCACATTATCATTTATCTATCCATTTTCATCTCCCTCTCTCTTTCATTGCTATAGTTTTGAGGGTAAAAAGCCATTATCATCTATCCATGTCTGCTTCTATTTCCATGTCTGTCTCATTTCATCATTTTTCCCTCTTCCCTGATATTCCCATGGCTTGGACCGAAATCCCATTTATTCATACATCTATCTTTTTTCCCCTACACTATTTCACTCTTGTTCTCCGACAAACCATTTGGGTCTTTTTCATCCTATGGCTGAAAAGGATGTTATCTATTTCTCTATGTGCACCTCCACCTTTCTATCCATCTTTAACTCTTTTTACACAGTGGAAGTGAAAACGGTTTTATGATGACAGCTTTGTCACTTGTGATGTCCTTGTTTTTGAAAGAAAAGCACATTGGTTTATATATTTAGCATAACATTTAACTATTCAGGAATGCTATAAATACAGATAAAGATAAATAAGATGAATACAATTATCAATGCCTTTTTAAATTTTAGTGCAATACGTACAATAGGCTCAGCCACCATCACTGTTGTGCTCTACTCACACATTAGTGTTAAGTAATGCAAGTTCATTGTGTTAAAATTCAAATGGATAATTTAAAAAAAGAAAAACCTGCTGCAGCTCTTTTAGCACAGCTGACAACTGTTGAGCTGTTAACCCATGCTTGTTTTCTCTGTTACCGGAGGGCTTGTTTTACTAAAGGACAAGATGTACATGTAACAATACATGTGTGGTTTTTTTCCCCTTTTAATTAGTGTTTGTGTGCAAGGCACTGTGTGATCACTTGTTTCAGGGCATCGTCTCAATAATTCACAATCTTCTCTTGTCCAGAGGCAGCATGCGTTACATCCGCTCTCCATTCAACAACTTGTGCATGTGTTTTTGCATGAACGTCTACTTTCAGCTCTGTGGAGTATATATGCTTATGCGTGAAAGTGTATGGTTACCTATATGTGCATGCCTCTTTGAGTTTGTGAGCCTAATAGTGTGTCTGACAGCATTGTATTACATAACCCTTAATTATAACTCGGGAGAAAATGTGACAGCTTGTGACCTAATCCTTAATACAAGCATTACATTTGCACAATTCCAAGAGAAATGTGCATGTGCAAGTGTCAGGGTGTGTAATTTGACTATACCAATTAAACTAAATGTGACAGTGCTGCAAACACACACTTCAGTTTGGAAATGTGATGACTTGATAAAGACACAATAGTGTTGGCTTTCCAGTGCGTGTTCATGTGCCAGTGCAATATGGGAAGTGGCAAACAGAAGTGTGTGTGGTTCTTTAATTGTGTTGAATGACAGATCTATTACTGCAAAGGAGTCCATTATTATCAACATTAAGAGGCCTAGCGGAAGCACGCAGACATGCACGCAATCCCTATCATGCTGTGTGATTAAAGCTGACTAACGTGGTTAATGTGTATGAGAGAGTGTGTGTGTGTGTGTGTGTGTGTGTGTGTGTGAGTAAGCGTGCATATGCTCAGAAAGGAGTACAAAAGCTGCCACTTGGCTTTCAAGGCACTTGCTAATATGGCTTGTAAAGGCTTTTCATCTCATTTCTCTACATGTGCACCTCCTTTCTCTCTCTCTCTCTCTCTCTCTCTCTCTCTCTCTCTCTCTCTCTCTCTCACACACACACACACACACACACACACACAAATATGTAACATTGTGCCTATGTCTAGACTAATGAGCCAACTGAATCACATAGAAGTAGAGTTACCCACCATCTTCACACACATGCATAATGACGACTTACCCTCTCTTTACACTTTTATCCGGACTTTTAACATTCCATCTCTTAACTCTAACGCTTTAGCTTTCATCATTATCCCGCTATCCTTCCTCCTTTTTTTTGCCCATCCATCGTATTTCTTCACAATTGGTCTTCCAAAATCCACTTTTCAGCTGATGTTGGAAATCTACTTTTCAGCAGCAGCTTTCTCGCTACAGAAAAGTAGCAAAAGAGCTGCTTCTCTCTTGTTGAGCTGGGAGAACTTGAGAGAGAAGCAAAGAGTGAGATGGAAAAAAAGAGAGAATGAGGAATCTGGTGCGTACTGCTGTGATTTCCCAGCACTGTTATTGGACAAAAGGCCCGCTGTCTCCCTTTTGGATAGCAGCAAATAAGCTGATTAACGCAATGCAACCAGATAAACTGCCAACAGTGGCCCATATACTGTATCACACTGTAAGGAGGAGGCAAGTGTTGAGAATCATTTGGTTAAATCATGCTGCTGATTGGTCACAGACACCACTCTTAAATCAAACGCAAACAGTCGTCTTGTTACTGAAGCACTTGTATCAGTGCTTTCACTATGCTGCCTCTCTACTATAACTTGGCCCTGCTGCATCACCTTGGGTGCAATAATTCAGAGTGACATCCATCAAGAGCCTGTAGTCATCTACAACGATTAGACGCAACACTCGCCTCCAGCCTATAGCCTGTCAATCAGATGTAAGGCAGCATGGGCCTGTAGTAAATCAGAAGTAATATACAACAGAGTGATTTGTAGAAAACTATATGTAGGGAGAAATTATACAATATATCCTAACCTAAAATACTGTTTTTCGAATGCAACCATGTCAACTAAAAGCAGTCACCATGGTGAGACATTATTAACCCTGCGTGATCTACAGGATATGTCATGGCCAGCATATTTTTTTCCCTTAAGTTGGCAACACCACTGTTGCCAACTTAAGGGAACAGTGAACTCCACCTTTTTGGGTGGAGTTCAGGCTTGATCACTTCCCCTCACACCTGGCCTGCATTGCCTTGTTGAGCTGGCTGTTCCTGGTTCCTGTTCTGTGAATAATTCCTTTTCTTCTCCGGTTCATCTCACCTGCTTCCAGCTCAGTTCTTCTCCGTTGAGCGTCTGCACTGCCTCCTGTGCAAAGTGCTTCAGCCCTATTTTGGATCCTGTAAATCACATCTTGCCTGCCCACTCTCCACCATTGCCATGTACCTGTTCTCTGGAATGAGAACAGGTAAATGCCCCCCTCCCCGCCGGCACTGAAAAAAGTAATTGTGTCGTCCTCCATATTTACCTACAGTTTGGAACCCCCCTATTAACTTTCCTTTCTCCTTCTTTCCAGAATCCCCAACCAGACCCTGAGTTTCCTTGTTTTTTTCTGACTGTCACATTGTTAAATAAACTTTCTGTTAACTGCTGAGCAATTTTCCTTACTCTGAGTTTTGAGTCCTGACTTCCCGGCATCACGGCAGGATAATAATAAATGTAACAGTGTTGACACTAATTTTTTTTTAAACTGTTGTGCCTAACAAAAGAAAGAGTTACAATTCCACGACAAAAGGGTCATTCAACTCTATGTGCTCCAAAGATGTGATATGAAAAAAGCTGTGGAATGGGGGAGCCTTTGATCACACTGTTTTATCAAGAAAAGTTTTTCCAGTCCGCATGTCTCTTTTCCCACCACAAGTCAAAACCTTTTTTTAAACAGCATGAGTAAGACTGTTCCTAAAAACGTTAGCATATCTTTATTGCTGCATCAGTATTGACAAAGTTCCCCCTTACTTCAATAGTGGCAAAAAAGTAAGATAAAATGAACAATGATTCTTCTGTAAGCCTAACCACGCCTTAATCATACTCTTACAAAATGAAGATTTTATTTTTTTTTCTTTCTACCAGTGATCTGTGTCAGCTTTAAGAGCAGGAGTTGCGTTTGTGCGGCTTTGAGCAGTTTGCCCGTTCCTCTAAACCATTAGGAATGAATACCATTAAGTATTCAGCAATCTCTATTTACATAAATGATGTTCTGATTTATACTGACCACATAAATGCTGTATATCTAACCTTTGAAATATCAAGTAAAGTCATTGTGCAATTGAATTTACACAGGTTCAGTGATAATAGTTCTTTCCATGAACCGTAAAGACCTCTTGCTCAGCTAAAAGTGGAGAATCAGCAGCAAACACATTCATACATCAATCAGTGTATGACATAATCTGACAAGCAACTGTCCCCGTTTGCAAGATATGGAAATACTCAATGTGACACGCAAGCTTCAAGCAGCCTCATGAATGCTTAATAGCAGAGCAAAGAGAAATATAAATGCTAAACTATGTAATGTAGAATTTTTAGGTTTGTGTTAATACACTACAGTAACATTACATTAATTCCGATTACTTGTTAGAAGGTACTACAACTTTGAATACTTCTATGGTTAAATGTGATATGACTGTATGTCCTAGATGGGAGTTTTTCTGTAAAACGAAAGAAAGTAAAGTTTTCAGTTGCTTGGCAATTCAGTGGTAATAGTGGGGTAATAATAATAAGTCCACACAGGTCACAGTACGTAATATTTACAAAGCAGAATGATGGGTACATAAGAATAAGTCCCACATTATAGTATGGTAACATGATCCTAATATCGTTTCTCATTTATTTATTTATATAGCACATTTATATACAACAAAAGTGTTGGCCAAAGTGCTGTACAAGATAAAATTACACAATAAAATTAATGTAACAGAAATAGCATCATTATTAAATAACAAATACCAAGAAACAGATAAATAAGTAAATAGATAAAGAACTCTCATGCTGTGTTGAAAGACAATGAGTAAAAATGTGTTTTGAGATAGGATTTAAAAAGATTGATGGTAGGGGCCTTTCTAATGTAGAGAGGCAAATCATTCCACAATTTAGGCGCTGCGACCGCAAACACCCGGTCACCTCTATGAACCAGCCTCGACTTTGGTGTAGCCAAGAGCAAAAGGTCACCTGATCTAATAGCTCTAGGGGCCCTATGAGGCTGCTGTAGGTCAGACAGATACTCTGGAACCTGTCCATTCAGCGCTTTGTAAGTCACCAATAAAATGTTATATTTAATTCTAATATGCTTAAGCATTAACCAGTATCACCTTATTATCAACAGGTTACTATCTCTTTAACATCTGTTTATAAACATTTTTACTATTTTATATATTGCTAACATTATTACTAATAGGTTTTGCCTCATGGGCATACAGTTGTTATTACAAATAGTTCCTAGATCGTCATTACTCAGCTACACAAATTTCAGTGTAATATTACTCAGCTTTAATCATTGTTGATAACTTCTTACATCCATATTGTTTCCACGTCATTGCCCAACTATTACCACATTATTACTAAGCTGTGATAGAAAGCGCAAACACCATCTCACTTGTAAACTGCACTTGTATATGCCATAATGCTATCTAGCAGTCTTGGTCCCAATCTTGAGACCCTTCTCCGGCTCAGCCTTTTCAATCTGAGCCCAAGTGTAAGTAGTGAGGACAAAATAGTAGACTTAAAACTGACTGGATGAAGTTGTGGATTATCAGGTTCCACCATGGGGCAGCAGGTAGTTCACATCCTAACAGGAGAGCATCCAGTCTGCTCTGTCTTTGATAACAGTTTTAGAGCATATTTCACTCACTAGCTAAGGTTATTGTGATTTCTTGTGAAAAACATACGTACACCATTTGATTTTAGTATTTACAAGTATATATAGGTTTATCTTATAATTTGTGGCACCCGTAAGCTGTGATCTGTATTTGAATAAAGGCAGCAGTATTTGAATAAATGGGAGAGAAGTGGCAAGAACACATCCCTGGGTTTTTAAGAATGTGTGTTCACTCTTCAGCATGATCCTACACTTCTCTTTTTTTGTTACTTGCAAAGCTGGGGAGACTTACAATACTCTTTCTGTTGCTTCTTGAACTTTACATTGTAATAGTAACACTCAAGAGCAGACAGTCCACACTGTGCATGCAAAGTAATAGTGGTTTAAGTTAAAACTGACAGTAAACATTCAGGATTATTTTTAATAATAGAAATGTTGTATAGGAACAAGCAGTTAAGAAGGCCAACAAGTCGATTCAACCTAGGTTTTTCTGAAGAAATCATCACTTTTATTCATTCCATATTATTACTTTTCCCAACTTTTCCACTTTTTTCTCCACAGATCAGTATAAATGATCTTGCTGTCACTAGTTTCTCATGTCAGATTCTTGCATATCTCAGACAGATTCTTTGTCATGCTGTCGTTAGCTCTAAATGGGTTTAATCAGTTTCTCTATTCCCTCTCTTTTTTCTTGAAGGAGCTCTCTTTTTTCCACAAGAGTAAATTTATACAGAATTACCTCCCACTTCACTTCTCGGTTACTGCTTCTCATTCCCTTTCTGGCTCTCACCTCCTTGCTGAGTTTTGTCATGTTGCCATCCAAGATTGTGGAAAAATTTTAGCAACATTTTGAACAGCTGGCAATAGAGAAAGAGTGAATCAGTGCCGTGTTTTCTTGAATTGCTTTTATGCAAATTTAAGTGTAGTGCAATAGGATTACATAATCAAATCATACCAGCAACACATCTATTATCTTTGTAAATGATGCTGCTTCATTTCTGCTTCCCATCTGTCATTTATGTTAGTTTCACAGATTAATTTACCAGTTCTCTTTATTTCCTCATGCTGGCATATCCTTGTAGGGTTTTTATCCTATGTTGTCTTTTTTTAAGGAAATTACATATAATTGACTCATCTAAAATACAGAACTTATGCAACTTATGCAATAGCATGGGCAGAAAAATGGTGCATGTGAGAATCTTTAATAAAGTTATGATTTAATTAAGCTCTGTTTTTTTCAACCTGCTAGTTCCCTCGTGCTGTCTGTGTGATGTCCAGAAATTGGCATGTGAGGACTCTCTCCTTAACCTAAAGCAGAAAGGGACGGAAAACTGCAAGCGTGGGAAATGACTGATTCTTGCACAGGAACACGATTCTTCTGATATTGTCAGAAATGTATGTGTGTTTAAAAAATGATTGTGATTGCAAGTGTAAAAAAGTAACAAACATATTAAAAGAAATCCTTTAGTTCTAAAGTCACAATGGTGTGGTTTATGCATGGCTTTAGCTCCTCTTATGGTATTCACTCTTATTCCTCTCCTTTCCCCCTTTCACAGTTTTTGCTCTCTGTATTGACTCCCAGCCACCAGCCCCCTCCTAAGTGAAAACCACCACTTCAACACTTATCTAAATCAGTTGCTTGATTTGATAAACCCGCACTCAATCCCATATAATTGGATCCATTCCAATTTCTGTGTGTCACATCGTTCATGGAGCCCCTTCTGCACCTCCTGTCTCCCCCTTGTTTTTTTCTCCTTATAAAATAAATATTAATTTTAAGGTCTCAGTCTCTGTTCCTTTCATTTTATGCCACTGTTTAACAATGAATCTTTGTCAGTTCTTATCTTTCACAAGTGGCCATCCTTCTCATCTCTATGTTCTCTAGAAAAAAAATGTCTTTTCCCCCTTATTCTGTCTCAATATTTGCCTATTTCTCTTTCCATTCTCTCTCACTGTTTTGGACCCTTTATTTATTTATTGTTACATATTAAATGTGCTTACACAGTATGGATAAAAGTATTGCACCACACGTCTTAATCTTTAAATTCAGGTCTTTTCAGTCCCATTGCCTCAGCTGAAAATGAAGAACCTAGTCACGCAGTCTGCTTTTACAAACATTTGTGACAGAATGGCTCTCAGGGGCTTGAGCGGGGTACTGTAACCGGATGCTATCGTTGCAACAAGTCAGGTAGTAAATGGTATTATTGCAAAGTGAAAGCATTAGACAGACAGTGACAAAGTATTTGAATTTACAGAAAATGCTGCAGCTCATAGTGTGTAAGTTCCCAGTGCTCTGCTGTCTCAGTAACTGCACAGTTCCAAACCCTCTCTGGCATTAACATCCGCACAAAAACTGTGCACTGGGAGCTTCATGCTAAGTGTTTCTATTGCCAAACAGATGCTATACATCTAATGTGCAGGTGGCTCAGTATTTATGTCCATATAGTTTGTAAGACTGGCAGGATTATGTTTATTTTGATTTCTGAGTATTCTTGAAATTATCTCTAAGTAGCTGTGTGCCTATCATTTACAATCCAAACACAAGTTCTTTTGGATAATTTTTATATAAATAGTTCCTAAATATACCTTTTACCTGTTAAGATAAACACATTTTGCTAAAATAATTTCTGTGGCATTAAAAACAAAATGATGCAGCATATGTATCTACTTTTAGCTTCACCCTTTCCTTTAGAAAGCAGTCTGTCAGTTTCTTTGCTCAAATTAGAAGTTCATTCAACATGTGCAATATGTTAACATACATAAAAACATATGTACTGCATACACAAACACATTCAGCAAAATGAGTGGTCACTCAGAGTTGAATAAAACAGAGATAACTGATTCATGGCTGCTTAAGTGACATTATCCAAGAGCACAAAAAAAGGAAGAGAGTGAGACAAATAGACAGAATACGAGCCAGATGAGAGTAGAAGAGGGGAAGGAGGGATGAGAGTCTGAATGGTGCAGTGATAGAGGAAGGCATGGTGAGAGGTGGAGAGAAGGTCACGAGGTTTTTTGTTTGTGAAATGAATCCTCTCACTGCACGCTTTAATGTAAGAGCTCAGCCACTTATTCAGCCAGGGAAGGAAAGGACATGGAGGAGAGATAAGTAATTATAATTTCAGGATGTACTTTAGAATATTCACTAGTAACCACATCCTTTTTTGTAGCAGTTCAAAAGAGCACAACCTGAGCTTTCCAAACAACCTATCTTCTGGATGAGGCTATGTGTAGTGGGTGTAGCAGTTTTGAATACTGTTAAAATTAGACTTCTGTGCTTAAAGATTGCAGCTGAAGTAGCTTCTGTATTCCCACTGGATTAAAATCATATCCCACCAGATTTTCTCCCTTTCACCCCCTGATCGCTTTTTCTGTATGACCATGTGACATTGCAGCATGATGCAACATACTGTATGCTGAAATATTAATATAAATGAAGGTTGACTACAACAAATAAGATTCATGGTTTGCTTAGGTTACTTGTGATTGCAGATTGGTCGCCTCTCCTCCTGTGACAGCTGTGATAGGCTACAGCCCCCACTACCTGGAATTGGATACATATTAAGGGGAGGGAGGGATGGATCATTTTGCCCTGTTTACCCAAAATTGGTCTCCACACTTAACATTGTCTGAATTAGGCAAATTAAATCATTGCATTGTATGTAAGGAGTAAAATAACATGGGGAGTAATCATAAAAAAGACCAAAAGAATCTAAGTGCTGAGTAATGAAAGCTACTTCACTTGACTTAGCTTTATTCTGATTACACAACTTTTGTTAAAGTGTCTTAATTATCTATTCAGTAATATAAAATTATGTAAGTGATGGTACTGTGCTAGATTGCATTTTATTGCAACACGCACACACACAAAGGAAAACATGTATATTCCCTGTTCCAGGAGGTTGCAAATTGGTTGCAAAGAAAGTGCTGGTTTAGAAGATTGCCATGATTGCCTGTAGTTTTTCATTTTTGTCTGCAAATACTCGCTAACTACTTTTACTTTTACTTTACTTCTACTTTTCCAATTGGTAGTAGAGTTTGATAAAATCCAAGACAAACTGGAAATGGAGAAGGTTTACCTTCAAAGTTAAAGTTGTGCCTCAGCGTTGAAGCCAACATGCTTTAAAGGGTGTAGTCTCCATTTGTGTCACAGTTTTTGCAGTTTCGCTGCAGCTCGGAGAGTAGCTGCTAGTGTCCGTAGACAAGTCCAGCACTTCCATTCAAACTATGACCACAGCAATAAGCAAGCAAAACAATCACAATGAGGTTTTAGACAACTGCCTGAGAAATACACATTTTTCTATAGCACCAGGTGGTGGACAGGGGGGCAGTGAGCAATCTGGAGGCTAAGTGACTGAAGATTTGACAATAATTTTCCCAGCAACTGCCATCAACCTCCTGCAACCAATCACAACTGACAGAGGAATGGGGGACAAGTTAGCGACACATGGTTAGTGATTAGCTCTCTCGCTCTCTGTCTCTTTGACTAAAAGCAGTAACAGGTGGAAGTAGTGTTTTACCACTACAGTTTCAACACTATTCCCACACTACTTTTCTCTGAATATGGCAGGCCATGTTATCTTTTTTATGATAAGGTTATAAAATTGGGAGACGCATAAAATTAATCTTCGATGTTGGCCTGTGTCAGTGTCAGCAGACTTTCTTTCTTATCATAGATATAAAGACACACAGTGTCTAGCCTGGTGGCAGTTTTTTAGGCTTCTGTTCTATTATTTGCATCTTTTGTTTGATTTTCAGTTGATAAGTAGTTTTATTATCAAGCAGTCTGCATATAATACTTAAGTGCCCCCCCCCCCCTTCTGTTGTTAAATTTGATACGATTTGACTTACCTTAAACTACTTAATTAAGTTCAGGAAAAGATTATCATTCTCAAAATAGGCCTTTACCAACATTAACCACATGTTACAGAGCCCCATTTTCCCGTCACACTCTTATAATAGCTCAACCAGGAATGGGAACTGTAAACTTTTCCCTATAAAAAAGAAAATAAATAATATACCCCTCAGGCATTTACTAGCTTTACAGCATTTATTATCTAAAATATTACTACAGTTGGCATAGTGGAGCAGTTTTACTATCACACATGTTGCTGACAAACTGAACTGAAGTTCAGCATGAATGCTGAACTCTAGGATACTGTCTCGATAAGCAGGATTTACAAAACAATTTAGAATTAAGAGTTAAGGTAAAATGGTCTCATTTCTTGTTTTGTATTCTCTGAGTTTGGAGTTCCCTCATCACATCAGATACTGAAGTAATGTAGTAATATTCGTGTCAGTGTTATTAGCTTGTAATATTACTATAGGACTTTTCAGGCACACTGATGATTGTTGCTGATGTTACTCAGAGGTAAAAAAAAAAAAAAAAGTATTAAAACAACATCTGCTTAAACAAGAGTTAAAGCATATGAAAGTTGTATCCCACTTGGTGATTTTACTACACTCACAAGCTAAACTTATAAAGTTACTATGACAATACAGAGAAAATGTTTCATTTATGTTGACATAAAGGGTCATAAGGAGCAGAGCAGAAAGAGCTGATTCGTAAACAGTTAGGAAAGTGTTAGATGGTGGTCTGGTTTGCCGGCTGCATGTACGTGCCTACGCTGAGTGATACTGACAGGCAGATATGTTTGAACAACTGGAGTCCTTATTAAAGATGGCAGCTCAGAGCAGAACATTGTATATTTCACATCAGGTTTTTACTATAAAATATTTATTTAATTTGACATTTAAGGTAAAAACAAGAATAATAAATCAAATATCATCGTTATTTTTTCATAACTAATGGAAGTCTTATAAGGAGCAGCTTCCATGCACTGGCTAATCAGAAAAGAGCAAGCTCCAGCCTTTAAACGCTTTTGTTATTATTACTTATTATTCATTTCATTATTATTTATTTGTTTGTGTATTTATTTATTCCCATGTATTTTACATCACATGGAAAGAAAAAAGAACAGAAATTGAAAATTCAACCAGTAACAGCTGCAAAGCTGTAAGGCTGAAAAGAACGACCTTGGGTTTTCAGGATATAGGACAGCTGTGAGAAATCTGAAATGAAACAATTCATTTTATCCTCATCCCACAGGTACAGTGTGATTTTAAAATGCCCCCAAAATGATCAATTTTAGTTGCATTTTGTACATAGAAGACGAAGCTTGGTCTTAATACAGTGACTTTAAGAGCAGAAGGAGTTAAGAGGGTGTACTTAAACCAAGCTGTTTCAGACAGATGTCGAACCAAAGAGCTTCATTATGGACAAGATTTTTTAAAGATATGCAGCGAGAGCTCTAAAAGAAAATAGGCCTGCAAATGTGCATGATATGACCCAATTGGGTATAGTTCTCCTGTAATTTTTAGGGCTGTAAAGGTTGAAAGAGGGTGTTTTGAAACACAGGAGACACTCTGTTAAAAACCACACATAAAAAAAAAATACAATTCCTACAAAGCTTTCTTTTAAGGGCAAAGCACTCTTATGCCAAGTGAAAAGTGTTTCTTAGAAAGTTTTCCACCACAGTGAAGAGGAGGAGGGAACAGTTGGGAGTGGGGTGAGAAGCACTTGATGGCACACTCTTGACTTGTCTCTGTTTGAAAAGCTGAACCTGCAGCTAAGAAAATCTCAAAGCTGTTTTTGTGTATTCGTCCGTGTGTGTCAGTAAGCACAAGCATGTAAGAATCCACTGATTACGTGTGGTGAAATCAAAGCTTTGAGAGAAAAACTGATCAGAAAAGCCACCTTTATTTTCCTTTTCCCTCTCTCCCAGATAAAGATTTAAAAAAAATTATATTTTTGAGAAAATACATTTTTGATTATAATTTTTTAAATCAGGTGGAGTACAGAAACTGAAAAAGGAAAAAAGTGCATATATAGATTGCTTTTTTTCTCATCTTCTTTTCCTATAAATATGTACACTCACCCACAGACGTACATATAATAAGCACCAACAGACAAACCAAACCTGAGAATAAATGCACGCTGACATACTTACAGAGAACAAACGCAAAGATCACCAAAATCAAACTGCACATGCACAGCAAACAGAACAAACACAAATACACAGATGCACACGTAAAGCAAAAAGGCATGCTGACACATTTGTTCAAACACACACGCATAAACACACACAAACACACAGTAGGTTTTGACAGGATCGCGCCCACATAGGCAAGCTGCAAAGAGAGAGGGAGAGAAGGAGAGAGATGGAGGTGGGGGAATGAGGAGAGGAGTGAATGAGAGGGAGAGGAAGGAAGAAGAGAGGAAGAGCATAAAGGACAGCAAGAGAAAGAGAGAGAGAGAAGGGGGTGATAGAAAGGGGAGAAACAAAGTGAAAGGAAAACAAAAGAGTGACAGACAATATAAGAGGAGAGAGATGTGCTAGATGAGTGATGAAAAGATGAAAGGGACTTCCTCTGAAACACCCAGCCACCACAAATCAAACACTCTATCTAATTATAGCTCATCATCAATGTATCAGACACACACACACACACACACACACACACACACACACACACACACACACACACACGTTATCAATCCAATTTATAGGTATGTAAATACTAAAAAGCAAATGACAAGCAGGTCAGTACCTCACCTTTTAGACTTATATAGGCTTAGTCTTATGTATAATGATCTGAAAAATGAGCATCATACATAAAACTGCATCATATGACATGTGCCTTTACACGTGAGAAGATATTTCTCCCCCAGTGAAAGAAGTGGAATGCATAAATAATGTTGAGACAGTATAAGGCCTTCTCTGCACTCTATTTCAGCTCTGTCAATACCACGGCTCGGTTTCTCACTGTAAAAAAAGTAATTCACACTATAGGTGTTCACATGAGTATACTAAGCTCACTTGCACCCTGGAATCACCCTGTTTGGGGTCGAATTCTAGGTTTCGAGTGAGGAAATTTGTTTTGGCTGAAGCTTATTCTGTATCTGGAGACGTGCTCTTAAGGTGGTCTATCTCAGTTTCATACCTACACAGTATTTATCTGTTTTTTAATAGTTTTTTCAGAGGAAGTGAGTACACCCCTGTCACTTAAATTAAATTATTCAAAATGGTATGAGCTCTTGATTCAGTTCAATTCAATTTTATTTATATAGCGCCAAATCATAACAACAGTTGCCTCAGGGCGCTTTATATTGTACAGTAGATCCTACAATAATAGATACCTTTAATGATATATATCATTGATAAATAGAATGATATATATATATAATATAGTTATTATAAGTTATCCTAATCCCAAGTGAACTCTTTTAAAATGAGATGTGAAGAACCAAACTAAAATGTTCTCGGTTGTAGTGTCTGTATATGTGCATATAGCATCTGGTCATATGCCATATGGACATTGCCAGAAAATTTTTTTAAAAAGTCACTGAGACCTCTACCAAAATGCATGAAGGAAAACACAGCTGTAGTCGGGAGGTACAGGATGAGCTATAGTTTCTATAATCAAAGCTACAGAATGTCCTCCCAGAATGATCCCACAATATAACACTGGAAAGCAGACAGGCAAGTGCTTCAGACTTGGCACAGGGGTTATCAATGGAAATCTGAGTTTCTTGTGACAGCTCAGACAGTGTGAAGGACCTCTGTGGATGGTGGCCAAGGGAAAAAAAAAAACAGTGAAGCATGGAGGTGGAGTGTGACGATGTGAGGCTAAGTGCAAAAGGTGTTGTGTGGAGATGACATTTACAGATGGGACCATAAATGCCTGTGAATACACCAAAATACTGGCTGACGTAATGATTCCCAGTCTCCAGAAGCCTGGCAGAAGAGGAGTATAGATTTTCCAAAGAAGCAAACAGCACAAACTGTGACCTGGCTGAATATCTCCCCTGACTTGAATCTAATAGAACACTTTTAGAACACTCTTTGCTTATTAAGCAACACAACTTTAGCATCTTAGCTCTGTTACCACAAAAAAAAATTCAAAAAAGTTTTGAATCACAGTAACGTAGGGGTAAAGTGACTTTTGTAACAGTGAGTCAATACTTTTGGTCCTCGATTTTTTTTTAGTAAAAGCTTTTTTTTTTGATAAGACAGTTAAGAAAAAGACTGGAAATGGTCTGGGGCAGACTTAAACACAGGCTCCTGCAAAACCTTTAATAAAGCTTAAACAGGTGAGCTTGTAACAACCCTTATTATTGTGGTATAGCATCACTAGGGGGTGTTGTCCTACTATTGTAGTAGTTGGGGAGACTCCTAGTACATGAGTATTGTGGCAGCCATTACATGCTGCTCGTGTATCTGTTCCTAGAGAAACTGTACCATTGTGACGGGCTGGCGGCGGCGACTGCCTAACCCCGCACATGTATGTACGGACAGAGCAGAGCTGTGGAGACCTGGCTGGTATGGTCTTGTACAACTAACGACATATAAAGGTCTGTTGTTCAATTTGACCGACTGGCCTCCGAGTTATCCGGCTAACCTCCACACCACATGCCCGCTGGACCTGCTAGCCGCTTCTTCCTCACCAGACTGCTGTTACAAGCTATAACAGCACACTGGCCCTACTTTAAGTAAACCTAAACAGTTTTAAGAAAAATAAGAACAAATGCAGTGCTGTTGGGTTGAGAAACACTGCAATTACAGTCATTACAATCACCCTGGAATCACTGCATCCACTGCTGTACAGTACACTGTAAACAAAGATCATATTTTCACAGAGCAAATTTTTAAGTAAACAGTAATACCACTGGTACCAGTATTTTACAATAGAAACCAGCTTGGTGCAGTTAACTGTGAGAAGCTGTTATCAGATTTTTACTATGAACTCCAGAGCAGTCCCTTGGTCCCCATTTTTAAATAAGCCTGGGCCCTAACAATTCCTCAGTGATCCATGAGACGCATTTACTCCATTTAAACTTCCAAAGAGCCCCCTCTGGAAATATTAGCTTTAAGAGTGCATCGCTGAAACAGGCTTACAAGACACTCGTGCTGGAAAAATATATCAGAATCTACTATATCATTACAAGCAGGGCCCCACTGCTCTTTCCTCATTCATGCATTTGTCCTGTTCATTTGTATACAAACATATTTTTGTTATTTTTTAACAACCAGGGAATTCTTTGAACCTCTCGGGCATTAAGCCCAAGAGCAGCAGTGTGTCAGAAAGAAAAACTATTACTTCTGGATGTGCATATTTGTAATGCCATAGTAATATTTTTGTGTGATTTGAAGCTCCAGCTAGTCTTGCAGTAATGTTGCAAAGTAAAAGAATACCTTCCAAAAGATCCACTCTGTTATGTTAAAATCTGGCTCTTAGCCTCGCCGTTCTTCCTCTCACCTCTTCTATTTTCCCAGTCACACACACACACACACACACACACACACACACAAACCATATGAGGTCCAGATTGGACCAGGCACTCCTCCCAGAGCTGATGTAATGTATGGGTGGGGAGGAGGAACACTGGGATAAGGAGGGTAGAGCACAGAGGGAAAATCGCATGTGTGTTTGGGAAATTTGAACTCAGTACGTGTTGTCAGTGTATATGTTAGGTTTTGTAAATGGATTCCCCAGTGAGCTCAGTGAACACTACAAAGCTTTTTTGCCCTTCACTCTCAAGCATTTTCCTTGCTTTTAGTAACATTTTTTCTTTCTTTTGTTGCATAGAGATCAGCACTTAAATGAGAAACTGCTAAATATAGTACTAATGCACAGTTTTGACCTCAGCAAGCAAATACTCTTGGGAATTTTTATTTACATACTTTGTTACTTAAATGTACATTCATTTAACCCCTGAGGAGAAATTTAAGTCCTTCTCTTTAAGTGGTAGTCACTGTAGAGGTCACTTGCATTTATCATGTGCATCTATCATCTGCCTTCTACTAGTGCAGACAAGACTGTTTTAAACATTAGGCTGCAAAGCAGGATGGTATATTTTAATAAGAAATCCTTGTAAGCACAAGGTAGTTACTGGATATTATTTTATAACTTGTGACAGCAGAGAAGAAGCAAAAATTACTTTTCCAAGTACATCCTCTGAGGGATGAGACTAAAGTGCAGCAAGAGCTGAGCAAAGATGCAGCATAAAGTCATATTTCTAAGGCTGCTAAAATGTGTGACAATGTGTAGCTTGCAGTAGTGTCATTAATAATATTTAAAATATATATATATATATATATATATATATATATATATATATATATATATATATTGCATCATTCAATAACATACTGTTTGTTAATATGACACCTCAGAATTCTCATTATCTTTTAAAATCACACAGTAGTACTAATGATTTCATTTTTAGGGCAGCGTCCTGTTCAACAATTTTTCTCCCTCCCCACCCTCATCCATCTCCCTCTGTCAAAACGACGCTCAGCCCTGTCTGACTCATCTGTGATGTTGCGCTGCTATGCCAGCTGAGACATCCATCTAAACAGACAGACTGACAAACGTGAACACACAGGCACACTGAGACATGGAGCAATACTGATACAGACTGAGAGAAACTGGAAGTAAATGTCTGGATAAACACGTTCTTGCACGCACAAGTATCATGTACATGAACATGGATAATCTACATTGAATCACTGAATTCTGTCACATATTAAGATTAGATTTGTTTCTTTGTCAATTACGAGCCCGTCTTCATTCCCAGGACATCAAACATTAGTGTTTTGTCAAAGCTGCTGGCACCTAAGAAATACACACAAGGTGTCCTTTGGTCTGTCTGCTGAGACGCACACACAGAAGGCTTAAAAGGACCCTCTAGCATCCCATTTAAACACACTAATGTTGCAGTGTGCGGGATTATTGCCGAAAAGGGGCATATTACAACCCAAACCAAATCTTTTTCTAAACCCTATCAAATATTTTTTGGTGCCTAAACCTGACATGGATCATAGTCCCCTGGCTGACAAACCTGTCAGCCCTCCAGCCACTTTATCACTCTTTAAAGAGTTTTGGTATTTCTTGGCATCTAGTGCTTCTGCTGTTGCACCCAAATGACTCCTTTTGAGTATGGCTGTGACACATGTGGAATCTGACCCAAGGGCAGTATTTGACCCTAATGTGCTATAGAAACTCCAACAGTGTGCCCGCCAAGACTTTAAGTTAACTAAAATTTGCTCAAACAAATGCAGTAACACAAGGTATGAAAATGTGAGTATAGGGTTTTTAGGATGTTCTTGAAAAAGATGATATGTTCACTTTAGAAACTGGAACAAACAAACAACAATCTAGAGATATTACACACCTGAATGAAATTAACCTAAAGGGTTTGTTCATTCAGTAAGCACTCTCCAGCACAAAACCATTACAGACAAGTGAAAAAATGCTGGTAAGGCACACACACAAAGACAAACTCACAAAAACAAACAGTGAATTGAACGTAGAAATTTATATGTGAAAAGAAGGGTGGTAGTCTGTGTTGATTACATGAAGCAGAGCTGTCCTGCAGAGTTAATTTTGTGGCATAGAACTGAAAGAGTTTAATGAGCCAGAATTGCCAAACCACAGTCTGTAGGTGGTTTGCTGGCTTAGCAACAAATTGTACTTCAGTGAACATAAAAGTGGATCACTGAAGCCCCATAGACCAGCGTTTTTAATGAGCCAACACTGCTTGGTAGATGCATGGATGGATACTGAAGTGATAAGCTCAGGTAATTGGTGTTTTATCCAAAATGTCTAAATACTTCTAAAACTTCAGTCATATAAATCAGCAGTTAGGGCTTTGGCCGTTATTTTGCCTGAATGTGGGCACTGGCTAGCATAAATGTCTGATAGCATATAGATCAACTGTGTATTCTTAAGACTCACCAACATAACCGTTTTTCTAAGACCATTCAAAAAACACTCTATTTTGGGTTCCTTACAAAAGGTCCAGGGCCTATTGTAATTTTTAGTTAAAAAGCTGCAGTGTGAAGGTCACAGCATTGCTATGTTCAAAGCCCAAGTGAACCGAGAGCACAATGGGAAAAGAGTGCAATAAGCACACATACAATATCGAGTACACGCATGTGTGCATGTTTGTGTGTGTGTGTGTGTGCATGTGTGTGGATGTGTGGACCACTCGGGGACAGTTTGCTTTTTACACCAACACTCCCTACAACTGCCACTTCTTCGCGTTTCTCTCTCACTGCCTCCTTTGGGATGATGCTAACAGCTAAAACTGAGAGAAGCCGGGGTGAAGGTGGAACAACTCGGGACAGAAGAGCAGAGGAAAAGTAGAAGCAAAGGAGACACTTTTAGAGAAACTAAGATAAAGCGTGCGGCGCTTCTAATTTGCTGACGAGACAAGTACATTTTCTGTACTGTGAGAGCCGATCCCCCTCGCTGTCACATATTGCAGTTTCAGAATAAACTGTAAAACAATGAGGAGTAATATTAATTTCTTTCCTACATATGTTGGCACCCTTGCAATGATGAATGTACAGTATGTAATGTAGCTATTTTTGCAATATTCTGTTGCAGAGAGTCCAATACTGTACAGAGTTTTAATTTTTGAATCTGAAGAGCAAAGTAAAATGAAACAGAAAAAGAGGAATAAGGAATGATTCCTGTGGAAAAAGGCCTAGACAAAGTGGAGACAGACATAGATATTCGTGTGTCACAGATTCTTTTTGAATGGCAAGTTCTTCAGAAACTCTAGAACAAAAACTCTGTGTGATGTTTAGCTTTCCTGTTTCAAAATGAAATATCATGAGCTGCAACTATTTCTGAATGTCACTTTTTGAGTGTTTTAAGGTTTAGCGTGTAGAACACCTTATTCTAGAAGCTCTTGTTTTGTAACAGCATGTGGCGACTGCTACAGATGCTAATTGTTTCCATTCTTGTTTTTTTAGCCAGCTTGTCTTACAGATCAGAGGAGGCGACGTATGTGTCTACAAAGCAGCAGACACTTACTAAGCCATAAATTCCCTCCGACAACGAACCTGCATAATGATCAGCTAGATGTTGCAAGTGTTGTGCAAGGAAATATAAGTGCAGGAGAGAGCTGCTAGGCTACAAACCAACTCCGGGTGGTTGGCTTACCCATCCAAAAGAGCCAGTCAGGTAGGGGTTATACTGAAAGTCATATTAATTATAACTTTAGTCAACAGAAATATTTTAACATAGCATTAAAGCCCAAAAGTCACTGCTTTTGACTGATACTGAGGATGACCTTGAAGCCAACCTGTAAAAGTTGTCTTCTCGTGGTCAAGGGGTTTCTCAGAAAGAGAGGAAAAGAACTTATGGTGGCCAGAAAGGACAACAAGGCCACCAAAAGTGGTGAGAACAAAGCGATATTGTTCCACCTTTAAAATGTTTTGTCTTGGTGAAGCTGGGATACTGTCTCTGTGTGAGTTTGTATTTTGTATTTTTGTGGACTTTGTGAATACTACTGCATGTGTGAGCAAGCATGGCTTGCCTACATGATTGTATTATTTGCAAATGGTTTGTAACCATCTATGTGTATATAGTGTACATGTAGGCTAGACACTGGTGGATGTATGCATGTGTGTGTTTGTCATAATTGCAATTGTAAGACTCAAAGTGAGAGAAATAAAGTCAAACAGTATGTGTGAGAGAGTGTGTGGAGCTCCTCTGGCCTCCCTAGGGCTAGGGGTACCAGATGCACTGAGCTTCATCATCAGTGCTAAAAATATACATGAGCACACATGCATGTGGGAGCAAATGTACACACATGAACACTGCTGCACACCACTAAAACACAGGACACATTAGCAACATGCCTCACTGGTTAGCTCCGCTCCTTTTCATTCATCACAGCCTCTTATAGTTCTGTCTTTCTAAATCTTTTTCATATTGCTCTGACTGCCCTCATCAGGATTTGTCTCTTTTTTTCTTTCCAGCAATCTGATTGTGTCTCTCACCCACTGTCTGTCTTCCTGTCCCTATCTCCTTCT
Organism: Pelmatolapia mariae; assembly: GCF_036321145.2. Taxonomy (NCBI): domain Eukaryota; kingdom Metazoa; phylum Chordata; class Actinopteri; order Cichliformes; family Cichlidae; genus Pelmatolapia; species Pelmatolapia mariae. Next base: position 33,067,758 of record NC_086237.1, on the reverse strand, counting down.
GCTCGGAGATAAGTTGTTCGGTGTTTGCATCCACATATCTGCCTCTCTCAGGACTAAGTTCCCCTTTCACACATAATCTCTTCTCAGCATCTCATGGAATTTGTCAGTCAGTTTTCTCAGAAGCTGTCTTTCCTCACTGTTCATCCAAAGAAGAACTACTATAAATATTATCACAAACAAACAAAGTAGCGCCTTAGCCAGCGGCTGTTGTAACCTTATACTTCTCTAAATTATCTGATGAGTACCCAATGTTCAGTGTTGGGAAGGTTACTTTTAAAATGTATTCCACTACAGATTACAGAATACATGCCCCAAAATGTATTCTGTAACGTATTCCGTTATGTTACTCAATGAGAGTAACGTATTCTGAATACTTTGGATTACTTAATATATTATCATGCTTTTTACACTTACGTGAATGTACTATTGCTGTGATTTATTACTGTTACTGAAGGTCCGCGGCTCAGAACCGTATAAGGGACCTCTGACTAATAAGGTTTGTCGGGCTCATAGCCGAAAAATAGCTGTAATTTGTTGTGTACGTCAACTTTGCTTGCGAGAGACAGAGAGAGGCGTTGAAACGGAACGGAACTTATTGTTTCGGAGGAAAACACGAACACAGTGTACAGTCGAGTCTTAATAGCGTACTTACAACTGGGCTCGTCAGGCACTCTTCTTGGCTGCAGTGGTTATTATTATATTTACATGCTTCCAGCTCCCGTTTTTGCTCATGACAACTCGTACTTTTCCACTCGCCTTTTTCTCCCTCCTCGCGCTCACAGACACATAACGAGTATGGCAGTCCATTCTCGCTGCAGCACGGACTACACTGCCCATGAGGCTACATTCTTTAGGGCTATACCTGTAGCATTCTGCAGCTTAGCACAACAACAACAAAAAGGCGCTCTCTCACCCAGGAAACACGCAAAGAGAGAGCGTCACCCTGTAACCATGGCAACCGTAACGCTGCCGCCTGGAACAACAGAGCGTAGCTGTCAAACAAACCCAAACAGTCCTGACCCGCGACAATATGAAACAGGAAAGTACCGCCGTGTAATCCATTTATTTCAACAAAGTAACTGTATTCTAAATACCACCTTTTTAAACGGTAACTGTAACGGAATACAGTTACTCATATTTTGTATTTTAAATACGTAACGGCGGTACATGTATTCCGTTACTCCCCAACACTGCCAATGTTATATATATTCCCTATAAATACTTAAAATTAGAAAAGAACCATCAGAATTCTATAGCTGCCAGGTGTAGTCCAAACAATTATGAGAGATAGTCAACATGCAGTGAATGCACAGATGTGAAGGGTAGCTAAATATTGCTCTGTATATCCATGAGCTTCGGTCAGCCACATCCTACTAACCTTGGTAAAATTATTTTTTGTAAGTTGCATTAATTTGCCTTTTTTAATTTTTACACAAAGGTAGCACAGGTAGTAATAATTTAATTCACCATTGTCTGTTGCTGAGATTTTCTTCCTGTTGGCTCTCATGCCTGCTTTTCTCTCATTCCCACATTTCTTTCGGACCTCCTGAGCAAAAGCTAGCAATACAACAAGGAGTAAAAGGCCAACTACTAAAGATGGAAACTCATTAATAAAATGGTTACCCTGTTCAACGTGTGTGCGATTCATTTAAATGAGTGCTTTACTAGGACACTTTGTAATTTGTGACCTGACTTTTTTAACATTTATCAGTGTTTCTAACAGTGTTTAGCGCCAGTGCCATCGCAGTGTCAAAGGCTCTGTGGTGGTTTGAAACCAACCATTGCCATTTTTTATTTTTGTACATAACAGGATCTCCTGGCTTCTTATTTCCAGCATCCACAAGCGTCAGAGAAAATCTCAGTAACATCAACAACAGCTCAGCATACTAAAATATACAAAGGCGGTGTCTCCTCCCTTTTTAACCACTGCCTTTGCATGAGAGGAAATTATGATAGGGAGGTAGAATAGAAAAAGGAGAGAAAGAAGTTAAGTAAAGCATATGACAGGAGGCGACAAGAAAAGAGGAAATGAGAATAAATGAAAAGAGGGACTAAAGGGAAGTGGAGATGAAAGAAAATGAGAAAAAAGTAGAGGAAGAAGACATTAGGCAAGAAAAAAAAAGGTGCTAAGAGAAAAAATAGCAACAGAGAAGAAAGGCGGAGACAAGACGGTGAGTTCTGATAACACAGGAGGAGACCCAGCAGGTAGAAACTATCTGCAATGTTGTCTTAATCACCTTTTAATCTTTCTCAACCCCCCCACTTGTTAGCATGCTGAAACTTGGACTGAGGCAAAGGGCATTAAGAAAAAGAGAAAAAAGATTTTCAGCAACACGAGGCGAGAAAATAAAATCCCACAGAGAAGATTCATGGATGTATTGAAGAAGGATGTGTAGAGGGTAGATGTGACAGAGGAGGATAGATATGGACAGGGTGAGACAGAGGCTTGATGATCCACCATGGCGATTAATAAGGGGAGCACCCAATACAGGAAGACACCACCACCACAGCGGATTATTAATCAAACAATCACAATGAGATTGAAGTACAGACTGAATTTTCAAGACTTCAACAAAAGCTTTACATGTAGTCCCCCAGTTTTAGAGGCTCATTAGTAACTGGACAAACTAAAAACAAAAATTCAGTCAATGAATGTCTGTTTGTCTGGTTGTCTGGTTGGTTGGTTGGTTGGTTGGTTGGTTGGTTGTCTGGTTGGTTGGTTGTTTTCAGAACAGTGCGGGCTCTTTTACATCTTTTCTGGCAAAGTCAAATCTGGACTACTTAACGAAGGAAAGAGTTTGCAAACATCCACTTTCATTGCACTGCACATTTCTCCTTTTTAGAATGCACTAGATTCTTGATTTGGCCAAAAGTAAGGAACCCAAATGTTTGTGTTATCTCTCTGATAGGTTCATTTTGTTTTTTGTTTTTCAGCTTTCTTCACTTGCATCAACATGTCTTTGGGCTTCAAACTGAGGACTGCACAGCTACCTAATGCGCATTTAAACTTGGAATCAACTCCATATTTTTATATCTGCATACACTGATTATTATTCAATTATCCAATTACTTTGAGCCGCTGAAAATGTGGAAATATGTATAAAATTGTTGAAATTCGTAAATATTTAATCTAATACTTTTTAAAATACTTCAATCACATCACAGTTTGACATGATTAAGGTTTGATTTAAAATCTACTGCGGTGGTGTACAGTGCCCAAACGACCCCAAAGAATGATTACTGTAACTCACCGTATTAATGTTTCTCATTATTTCTCCTAGTCTCTTAATTTTCTTAATGCCATTTCAGTTAGCAGGGGCAGTTAGCAAGGACGGTGTGTGAATGTGTGTGAGCATGTGCATGTGCGTGCTGGTAAGGACATGCATTCCTAAGGGACCCTGCAACAATGCGACTCGGTTCCACTACTGCTCCAAATAATACCAACAAACTGTCAAGCTTCACACAAGCGTACACAAACACAGTAGCATCTAGGCGTAGGAGGAAGCTCAGGAAGCTCAGTTGATGGAAAATCCTTAAAATCCATCAGTGTTTTGGCTCTTGAGACTGTGTGTTTGTGTGTGAGTGTGTGTGTGTGTGTGTGTGTGTGTGTGTGTGTGTGTGTGTGTGTGTGTGTGTGTGTGTGTGTGAGGGTGAGAGACGTTCTGTTTCAGTTTGGTGAGCTCAGCACCCACATCCTATATCTAGGGATTCAGGACGTGAGTGTGCATGCATATTTGAGAAATCCTAACAAGCTCATTCTTTCCAAATAAAATCTAAAATATATTAATATATTCCATTGCTTCATGACAGCTAACCAGGACACTAATAAATAAACTAATATGAAAATACCCAGAAATAAATTAATTCTTTTTTTTCCCCCAATACAAATGTGCATTTTTATCTCAAATTAACAGAAATTTGGCTAAAGACCTAGCGGATCCTCAGTAAACGTCCAAATCCTAAGCCTTTATCCAGCATTTATTAGCACAGCTGTGTACACTTGACACTCATAATGTTTGTCTCATTAAACAGTCTTTAATATGCATAGTGAAAACAGAGAAAAGGATTAAAGCAAAGTGAAAGTTTTGATTGTTTGTCATGACTGCTGGATCACATTTGGGTTTAAACTTCATTTTGTATGACACACAATACAACTTTACCCTCAGCTTACTTTGAAACATTTATCTTATTAATATATTACATGATAAAGAAATAAAAATAGCATTGCACCCAAGCCAAGCTATTGATGCTCTTCCTTGCAGTTGGTTTGAATGGAAGAATTTAAACAGTTAAATGATTCCAATGGATCCAGCAGTAGGCTGTGTATTTCCTCAGTGTTAGACTTTAACCACTGCTTCAGGCTAGAAGCCGATAATTCAGTTCTGATTTATGTGCACAAACAGTTAAAGAAAACAGATTAGGAGAGAGGATTCAAACTTGTTTTAAAGTTTTGGTTTTAGTTTTTGAATGTTTGGGGGTGGGGGTGGGAGGGATTTGAGAAAAACTTCTACAAAAGATCTGCCAGCACCTGGAGATAACATGACTTTGCATATCTGGGAATAATCTTGATGTGTGGGGATATGAGACATAATCTCTGCCTAAGCTTCTTTGCAATGTCATGTCATCTTGCTGTCTTTCACGCACATAGCTTCAGCAGTAATCCAAGAAATGACACAATACTGGAGCAATGGGGTTTTGGCGAGAATGTTGGTGAGTCCTTTGAGCAACACAGTTTTTCTACCGTCTTGTTACAAATGCTGATATTTTACCATCATTTCTTTGCCATCATTTCTTTGTTAGTAGTACCTTCTTCCCAACGACCATAGCATGAAAAACCAGAAAACATCTATTGTGAGTAACTAAGGTGATCCTAAGAATGTCAAAAACACAAATTAGTTAATTTCTATGCAGCTTTCATTTATTTATATGAAGTAATCCATGCTGACCTGATAGGATGTAACACGTAAGTGTGCATATTGTTATATAAATGTATTTTTAAACATCCGAGCATTCATCAATCCATCCATCCATCCATCAATGCATCAACTTCCAATTGGCTGAATTCAGGCTAAGAAAGGTATTCCAGGCATCCTTCTCCCCAACCACACTTTCCAGTTACTCCTTAAGGAAGGAGGCATTCCCAGGCCAGAGAAGAACTATACTCTTTTGAGCATGTTCTAGCTCTAGCCCTGGGTCTCTTCCTGTTTAGGCACGCCAGGAACACCTCCAAAGGGAGGCTTCCTAACCAGATGTCTGAACCACCTCAACTGGCTCCTTTTGACATGCAGAAGCAGCGGTCAAACTCCGCAATTCCTCCAGAAGTCTGAGATTGAGCCCACTCATTATGACCACTTGTATTCATAACCTTACTTTCTCAGTCATTACTCACATTTCATGACCACAGGTGAGGTTTGGAACGTACATGGGTTTGGCAAATTAAAAGCTTTGCCTTTCAGCTCAGCTCTCCCTTCACCACGACAATCTGGTACAACGCCTGCATTGCAGCTGACACCGTACCAATACGCCACTCCATCACACCTGAATTTGATCCCCAAATACTTGAACTGGTTTCCTTTGAGGCAGCTTCTTTCCCCCAACCCAGCGGGATTATTCCACATACATTTTTTTTAATCGATGTGCAGTATTTTCTAGTTATCTATTATTACACAACATAAAATGCACGACTGAGCATAATTGAAATATGTTGCCTTCGTCAGGTCCAGAATGCACCATAGTTGTACCTGTAAGCAATGTGCGCTAATGAAGACAGTGAAAACTACTATTTTTAAACAGAATACCAGACCGGCTCTTGTAAACTTTTACAACTGAATAAATTGAAAACAACAACACAGTTATTCTTGTAGTAAAGCAGCATTCAGTATCTTCACTTCCAATGATGACAACATCTGTGGATCTGTTTACAACGCTGATGAGCACAAATAACCAGGGGCAGGCTAATAAAATCTGAGGGAGAACCACATAAGACTTAGACTTTTTTTTTTCTTTTAACCAGATCCTCATGTCCCACCTCATATTGCAAATGATACACAGGGAAGGCTGGATTCTAGCAACTGGCTGTGTGAGTCAGAGTGGATGACTCATTGACATAGTGACAGCTTAGGAAGCATGTTATGTTTGAAAGCATAAGACTGTTAGACAGTGTCTCTGTGTGACTGTAATAATGTCACTGGGCATGTGAGTAAGCTTGTATGTCTCATAGTACGCAAAACGTTTCAGTCTGTTTCAGCATGTGTGCATGTGTTCTACAAAGCAATTATGTGCATGTGTGTGTTTATGTGTGAGCAAATCCGTCTCCAAGTTCTCCCCACAGCCTGTGGCAAGGATGAAAAAGATTTAATACCTCTGCCAAGGTGATGCCCTACAGTGCTGCCTGTCTTACACACACAAGCCTACATACGCGTGTGTGGGTTTAGTTAACCTCATCTAGCAGCAATGTACAACAGTCCACTGGCATGTCCAGCAGCTCTCCTGGATTGTAGAAATCTGCACACAAGTACACACATGTGGAAACACACTATAGCATCAGAGTCTGATTGCGCTAGCACCACTAACCCCTGACACACACAACCACACATTTTAGGAAAAAAAAACAGTTTGACTGGCATTTTGAGCCCATGTGGTCAGCACAGACACTTAAAGCTCTCTCCCTATCTACCTACCCCCTTTTCAACCTCAGGGCATTCCCTTTATAACTGACATCAACACATTTTCCTCTTCTATTACCATCCATCTCTATTCACTTCACTTCTCTTGTTGTTTTTCCAGATCTCTGCTGTCTCTCTGTGGGCATTTTGCCTCTCACACACGTTTTCGGCGAACATCCTCTTTTTGTCCATATATTTAGTCATTTTCTTTTTTGCTACAGAAGGATAACGACAAGAGTTTGGCAGGTAAATCTTACACACACAAACACAGAACACGCACACACACACACACACTCGGGGGATTAGCTGACCTCCTCTAGTGGCAACACATAACAGTCCAACTGTGAGAATCTGAATAAGGCAAGAATAAAGCTGTAATTCTCTTCAATTCTGTATCTGGTGGCTCTGTTTTTCTGTCAAAATGATAGCTGCACCTGTTCCAATGAGGTTTGAAGTCCAAAATAATAAAAATAGGAAACACTCCTTTACACATAAAATCGTTTTACAATAGCTGTAAAATGAAAATATGTGATTGCAGAAGGGGTTAGTGAAAGTTAAAAAATCCATACAATACCATCTGATAACTTAGCTCTGGGGAACACAATCGATGTTTTGGGGGTTGCAGAGTAGTTAGAATATCTGGATAGTCAATGAAGAAAAATATGTAAGAGCTTAAAAATAGCAGGAGCAACAACAGTTTCCCTCTGTTGCACTCCACAGGGACTGTGCACCTGTATGTATGAAGAGTCGGCTCAGTTGTGACTGGTCAATGTTAAATGCACCACACGTGGACTACAAATCGAAACTGGAATGATTCCAACACCAAAAATCTTGTCTCTTGCCTACAGATTCTACAAATTCACATCCTGTATTTGTCTCAATGGGAGAGATGCTTTGTGTGTTTTCAGAAAACCTATGTCACGTCATGTTTTCTGCATTCTTCAGAGTTTTAAATGATGGCAGATGCATGTTCATATCAGCTGACTGAACATATGCTATAAACATCTCCAGTGCCAACAGAGGACACTCATTTATTTGTGCCTTTATCCCAGAAGGCCTCTTACCTGGGGGCAAGTAGAACTGCAGAGTGAAAGTTAGGCTTATAGTGAACCAATCATAAGGACAACGACGTCATTATTCTACAGCAATTACATGGTGCAATCAACTTTTATACCTCACAATTATAAGTTAATGCAAAAAAACTTATTTAATGTCACTTTAAATGAACTGTTTCTTTGGCAGAAATCAAAGCATGCAATAGAAATAATTAAACACCGCCATATAACAACGTCCCGGTGTTACTACATAATCCATCAATGCCTACACTCGCAATGAAAATTGTTATTAGTAAATTATCCAGAGTTACAAGCACACTGCTAGAAAGAGACTGTGCTTTTCGTTTTACAAATGTCATTTTTCAGTGCCCTGAGCACCGCAAGCAAACTCCATTTAGCTCCACTTTATTGGAGGCAAGGTGGAAATCTAGGACATAAATATCTGACAACCTAGACAAATAAAGCCAAAACTATGTAGGGAGAGGCAACCTGTAATTATAAGATGCAGACAGCAAACACGTTGTTCTGTATCCGGTGTAACTTTCTATTGCTCTCTGATAAAGAAAGACAGATAGTGCCATTAGTTTGTTGTCCCCAGCAGGTATCCAGTCAGACCTGTGGATATCTTCATTGTCAGGACTTTAAAGTAACTCTGCCATACAACTTTTTTGCTCTCTTCTCTTCCCTGCCACAGGGATGAACAACTCTCACCAGCTTGAAGTCTTTAATCTTGACCCATGCTGTAGTGGTGACCTAGAGACACAAACTGGCTATCTCTAACTTTGAACTTATGCATGTGTTCAGTTGATGTGACCCATTTTATGCAGGGAACTCAGTGATCTGGATGCAGACAGAGTGTGAATGTAAGGTGCTGAAATTCAATTGTCTCACATACAGCTTTCACCAGTGGAAACACGCACATGCATAAAAAATAATGAAAATGCAGGGACAAACATGAAAAAGCACAAAAACCCAGACAGGAAAACATATAGGAACTAAATGCACGGACAGATCCCGGAAAAAATTAATGTATAAATATACAAAAAGAAAGCAACAGGCCTGAAAACTGGAGGAGAAATAAGGGAACAAATCATTGAAATGGAAGAAGGGTAGCAGGACAAAAGAGTAAAAGAAAGGGTCAGAAACAGACTTTTTTTTTTTTCCTTTGGGCTTCCAGACTGTCTTCACGAATTAACACTCCTTCTCATTCCTGTTCTTCCCTTCTTCACCCTCTTTTTTCTTTTCTTGCTTTCTTATCTTTCCTCCATATTGACAACATGTTTTCCCCCCTTCCTACCTCTTTATTGTTTATAAATGTAATTTCAGTCCTACCTCTTCTTCCATGATTTGTTCCTTTTTTCCCTTTCCCTTCTCCCAGTTATAGGCTTTAATTTCTCAGTTCACTCTGTCCAGTCTATCAACTTTACCCTCTTTTCAATTCCCTATTTCTTATTGCTTTTTCCTCTCCTTTTCCATTTCTTCCATTTCTATTTTCTGTCTCTCTTTACACTCTCTTGTCTTGCAGAAAAAATCTAAACTGACCAAAAATTTGTATCCATAAATGGTCATTTACATGCATATAGCGTGTTTCTCTAAGTCAGTCACCTCAGACACCAGTGTGCTGTCTGATAACAGCTTAAAAACCTGCCAAATCATATAACCTACTTTGGTGTGTGTGCATCTGTGTGTGCAGGTCTGTGTGTACTAGGTGAATGATAAATTAGGCTGACTCTGGCCTGCCATCTTTTAACCACAATTAGAAAGCTTTTCTGACAGACTGTCAGACTCAAGGTTCACAAACACACAAACAAAGGCACGCATACACACAGACACAAAGCCCACACATAACCGGAGGCACCCGGCAGCTAACACGCATACATGGAAGAATGACGTATGAGCAGACAACGTTTCCAAACCATCACACTCTGATTCTTTCTTGTGCACACACATACATACATACATACATAGAACACACACAGTGATGCATGGCCATCATTACCCACAATCCTTCCTTGACAGCTGCTCCCTCAACACAGCTCCCTGCAGTTGTACTTTACTACACACATATCCGCACACAGTCTCACCACCCCACTGAGAGTACAAGCCCAACATGTTAATCACTGGAGAGGTCAAAAGTACAAACACATACTGTCATAAACATGTACAGTAAATACTCTCCATTAAAAAAAATCTACAAAAAGTCATAGCCTGCAGTCATTTTCCCTCGTGTGATACTAAAGCAACGTTTGACCTTGTGTTACTTCTGTGGATTTGATCAGTTGACTTTGACATGCAGCTCTTTGAAAACGTTGTAACAGTCAACTGAATTTTATGAAAACACATACGAGACTGAATAGGAGATGAGTTCACTTACAATGAGAGAATTAAGTCAGAAAATGTGTAATTTGCAGGACCTTAATTTAAATGAGCTGAAATAAAACTATGTATGTTTTAAAAATTCAGCATATTTACAATAATGCTATCAGTGTTGGGCAAGTTACTTTGAAAAAGTAATTAATTATAGTTACTAGTTACTTCTTCAAAAAAGTAACTGAGTTAGTAACTGAGTTACAAGATTCAAAAAGTAATTAATTACTTGAAAAGTAACTATTGCGTTACTCAAGAAGTGGGAGGCACATTTGCAAACTGTTGTAATTCCTACACCGTTCACCTGATTTGGATGTAAATACCCTCAAATAAAAGCTGACACTCTGCAGTTAAAGCATGTCTTGTTCGTTTCATTTGGAATCCATTGTGGTCGTGTACAGAGCCAAAAATGTTAGAATTGTGTCGATGTCCCAATATTTATGGACCTGACTGTATCACTCCTGTTCTCTGGAGACAGCAGTCACCTCGTTGTTCTGACACACAACACCAAACTATCCTCTACACTACACACTAACTACACAAGACAACACACTAACGACAAGTGTTGGTCAAGTTACTTGAAAAAAGTCATCAGTAACTAATTACTGATTACTTCCCGAAAAAAGTAATCCCGTTACTTTACTGATTACTTATTTTCAAAAGTAATTAGTTACTTAGTTACTTTTTAAAACATGATTTATCCCCTAAATAGGTAATAAAGCAATAGATCTTTCAGCCCAGTTCTACTTTTTCTGCATAATCCATCATATAAAATGTAATCAAATGAAAAAGTCTTTTTAAAACTTGTTTTATTAGTTTTAATCTTAACTTTATGCATCAAGCAAACATTAAATTATATGCAACATTCTCTGACTGGAAGAAATTTGTTTAACATTTAAACCTATTTTCTGCATATTCCAGCATATAAAATAAAATAGTTTTTTTGTGTTTACACTCACTCTTTCAAATAGATGCACATAAAACACAGCAGAAAATAAATAAAATCAAAGACTCAGCGGTCCTGGAGTGGGGCAGGCGGAGGTTTGCCCTGGTGCAGGTGTGCCGCAGCGGTCAGTGGAAGGATACGGCAGTTTCTCTGTGAATTTCACATTCCAGCAGCAGCGTATTTGGTGCTTGCTTGGACGTTTAGGGGTTTTTTCACTGTAAAAAGAAGTTTTCTTCCCACGCAGTGAGCAGCGGACGCTAATGTTTTTGTCACTTTTTACGGAATCAAACTCAAAGTAAGGTCAGTACTTCCACGCTTTAAACGCTGCACGGTCATACTCTCTCCCGCACTCGTTATATTATCCATTTTTGATCTGCACACAGCTGTTGCCACAAACATCGCACTCGCTTACGTCATTGTCATGAGACACTCTCGCAAAAAAATCACGGTTTTAGTAACGCAGCGTGCTTACAGGAAAGTAACAGTAATCTAATTACCTTTTTTGCAATAGTAATCCCTTACTTTACTCGTTACTCGAAAAAAGTAATCAGATTACAGTAACGCGTTACTTGTAACGCGTTACTGCCCATCTCTGTTAACGACACACTCCAAACATGCTAAACGTCACCAATCTCTCACATCTCAAAACTCGCTCTCTCTCTTTCTGCTGTCTGTCTCTCTCGCTCTCTCTCTCTCTTTCTGCTGTCTGTCTCTCTCTCTCTTTCTGCTGTCTGTCTCTCTCGCTCTCTCTCTCTCTTTCTGCTGTCTGTCTTTCTCTCTCTCTTTCTGCTGTCTGTCTTTCTCTCTCTTTCTGCTGTCTGTCTGTCTCTCTCTCTCTCTTTTTCTGCTGTCTTTCTTTCTTTCTCTCTCACTCTCTCTCGCCATCACTCTTAAAACTTCCCCCTCCTCCTAAACAACCAAATGTCATGTTGCCATATAATTTTTGATTGGTCGACATGGTGCATTTTCCCACCAGCACGAACGGGCAGTTTTTTGTTGACTCTGGTTTTACGTGGCCTATCAACACAATTTAAACACTGGCATATATCACCTTGTTGCTTTGTCATCTTGAAGTGGTCATGTGATTGGCTTACCGCGACTACTATATTCTTCCTCAGTCAAACAGCAGCACTCATGCGATCGTTTTGCCCCCTAGCTACAGGTGTTGTGCCAGAAAGTGCTTGCTGCCCGCGGGAGCACGCGCAGCTGCTTAAAGCTATAGTGCTTAGATTATTTACAGCTACTTCCATGCAACTGATATAAAATGCGGTAAGCTGAACGCAGCTTCAACCGTCTGTTTGTTGAAAAATAGTAATGCAACCGCACTGCATTTTCTTGTTAGTAACGGTAATGGCGTTGTAACGATAGGAATAGTAATTAGTTAGATTACTCGTTACTGAAAAAAGTAACACCGTTAGTAACGCCGTTACTCCCATCACTGAATGCTATACATCAACATATGTGTGCCTGTGAAGGAACAGCTGTTTTTTTACTGTCCTGCAAGGAAAAAATAAGAAGTAATTAAAGAAATGAAATGTTTTCAAAAGCACACACATAAAATGTGCCAAAGACACATTAAAGATAATCAACATAATAACAGACATTGGTTGTCTGACATTTATCACATTGATTATGTAACACTATCCCTGCTGGCATAAGTCTCTTACTGTGCACATGAGCCGAATGCAACCAAAAAAATAAAGTGTTTTCTCGTCTGGTCATAAATTTCAAACACTAAGTGCTCTTTTATTTTTCCACATTAACTTGGAGATAGAGTGAAAAAGAGAGGTTGAGTACAAAGTGATACTGCCAAACTGGAACAATCAGAGGAGCTGCTCTGCCAAGTAAACGACAGAAGGGTAGAGAGAAAAAGTACTTGTCCTCACTTTCACCCATGGCTAATATCACCCGCTCAGTTCTTGAGTGTATCTCTAGATTTTTTTTCTCTCTCACTTAATCTCATTCTCCCTACCTTCTGTTCTTTGTATTGCTTCTTCCCTTTGCTTTCTCCTTTCTTCATCCTCCCCTGCATGAGTCTCCTGCAGTTTCAGATCCTCTCCACAATTATATTAAACAACCAAGTTGTACAGGAGCATCCAAACTGTTTCTTTTCTATAAAATTTAGCCCACATACATTCAAAAATATATATATAAATGTGCAAAAGTCTTGAGACAATTTAAATTTCTTTACATTTTGCTTCCACAGAGCCAGAGTTTCTAGTATTTTTTAAGCTGAGCAATAGTTCTTTCTGAAGGTCTTTCAAAGTTTTCTTTGGACACTCGCTGATTTTTCATTTATTTTTAGTCCAGTCCTTGGACCTGACCGTTTTCAGATGAATGTTTTTTGTTTGTTCGTCTTGTGTTTTTTTTTGTTTAATTCAAGCATAGAAAATAGGAAATGCATTTACACAATATAGGTCAAATGCTTTCAGAACAATATTGGCGTATATCACTGTTAAAGCATTATAGGCTATCAGGTTCCAGGATCCTGGAGCTGTCCATGGTGCTGATACTTGTTTGCGGTAATCGACTCTCTGATGGACGTTTTGTGTTTGAACAGATGTACTTATATACTTTTTGTAAAAAAGAAAAGGAAGTCAGGCTTCAGTCAGTATATAGTGTATACTCTATTGTCATCTAGTCCCTTCGTCAATCAAGCCCCTGTATTTTTTTCTTCCCATCACCCATTTCTGCTCTGTTTAATATTTCCACCCTCATATCATGATGCTGAAAAGTTGGCAGCTTTATATCCATCTAACCTTGTGGATACAAAAAGCTATTTGGTCTTCAAATATTACCAACAAATGCAGGAACTGTGATTATCACTATTCACCTCTACTTGTCTCTTATCCCCTACTTTCCTCTATCCTTGACACTTGATACTGAAGCTTCTTTTTTCATTTAAAATCTCAATAGTCATCCCTCTTTCCTTTCTCCTTTTTAATGTCTCTCTCTACATGACTCCTCTCTTCTTTGCTCACTTTTCCAATCGTCAGTGACTCTAAAATGATTCCATCTGGGTTTCAACAAACGGCAGTTGGGAATTGCAACAGTTTTGTAAATCTCTAAATATTTTTCATACTATTTTAGAGGGATGTAATCTTTCAACATAGATTGATACTGCAGTGGAGAAAAGCCTACAGCAACATCTTTTCATCACCACGCATACTTAAAACCCAATCAAAGTGTGCAACAGAAGTCTCACCCACTCTCTATGTGTCCCTTCTATATTGCACAGGTACGTCTACACATTCTGGCTCTTTGGCATATGCAGTGTCTTTATCTGAGTTATGTCTGTATTGTTTTGTTTTGTTTTGTTTGCTTGGGTGTAGAAAGGAAACATTGGGCACTAGGACATGTATTGTGGCTAAGACTGAATAGCACATTAATGGCTTGGCAAAACAACAGCAGACACTTGGCTGCAGTTTGGAGTTTGGAGTTTTTCATGCAGTGAAAAAATAACTTGACACCAGTGATTTAACATATTTATTTGAAGCAAAATTTTAGTTAATCAGTTATCTGCATTCTTGGTTCATGGTACATTAATTGCGTAGATGTTCTGTTGGATTGGTCAATTCCTGTTCTGGTAAAGCCACTGGTTATAGAGAGATGTCAGTTTTCTGGCCAAACTTGTGATTTGCCCCACCACCACATCTTGTGCCTCTTTATGTTAACTTTGTCACTCTTTAAAAAATGCCTGTTAGATCTTGACACCCATAATTGACATAGCTAGTGGTCACTCTGTGATCTCTATGCCTTCTGACTAAATGACACTACTTGTTTTGTTTGTTTTTTTGTTTGTTTTTAATTTAGATAAAACAGATCAGTCATTAAGAGCAAGCTCGTGACTTGAAGTTGGCTGGTTTGAATCCTAGAGCAGCTGAAAAATAACTGAAGGGAGAAAGAGACTGACTCTTTAACTCTCTGCACAATTACCAGTGATAAATCCTTGACTAGAGCAATTAACACCAGTTGTTCCAGTGGAGCTGCTCTGTGTTGAACAGTCAGAACGATGGTTCTTGTGGGCAGCTCCCAGGTGTGAACATGTGTAATTGGATAAATGTGAAGCGCGGCATTGCTCAAAATGCTCAGTCAACAATAAGGGTGATAAATAAAGGACAAGATTAAAAGTGGTGGTGAAAAACAGCCATTAATTAGCTTGTTAATTCATGTTTAGCAAATACAGTGCTGTAGAAGTGAAATTAGTTTCACATTTGAAGTCCATCCGATAATCCTATGGGGGAACCCACACTTCAAATGACTGTCTCTGCTTCTCTTCCTCACTCACTCTCATCTCAAAGTAAACCTAAAGCAGCCATCAAACAGATGAATCACAAAACACAGACACATTCTGTCTCAGCCTATCCTCCTCTGACTCATTGTCTCTCTCACACACACACACACACACTCAGGGAGAAAACCAATGCCAAGGAGTGATGGATGAGGAAAGCGGCTATGTGGGTGTGGCTGAAATGGAACTAATGACAGAAAGACAAGGAACTGAGAAAACAAGAAAACATGTGGGAGATGAGACAGCAACAGAGATTAGGAGATACAAAGAAATAAAGATGACGAGAGGCAGAGATGAATAGAAACAGTCAGACACAAAAGAATTAATGACAGCCAGTGTCACCAAGTTCAACCAGTTCAGTTCAAATAGATAAAAATAATCCCATTCATGTTCATGGTTAACAATTTTAAATTAAGTGTTAAGTCCTGAATTAAGTCTTGGCCCCCAGTTATTAAAACATACTAACTGTCTGTACTTCATAAGCCATCCATTTAGAAAACACAAGCGCAAAAGCAAATAATAAAAAGAGTCCCAAACTCAAAGTAAATGCTTGTGTCATGGGCATGCAAATGCACTTCAGCGTAGTCATTACTCACCTAACAAAACTATGCATAATGCCAGTCAAGAAGACAGTAAGTTCTACTAACATCTGCAACTAAAATAAAAAAGCTTATCTCTATTCTCATTCACTTAGACCTCTATATACTGGTATACCTCCAGTATACCAATATATACATCAATACAGCTCTCTTTACAGCAATACATTCAACAATTCTGCTGTGTTTGCTACATTTTTATTATTTAGGCAGTGTAACTCAAACTCGCAAATATTGCAAATGTAGTCATGTGAATTTAATGTAAGTTCTGGTTTCGCAGAGCAGCATGAAAATTCATTTCTCAATTTTAGAAATATTAAAATGATATCTAAATATATTAATGTCTAAAAGACATCTAAAAGAAGTCTCTGGAGCTTTGTTTACATTTTGCATGCCGTGCTGTAATAGAATTAAAATTTAGATTCACACTGTTTCATTTCCACTGTCAGCACATTTAATTATTCTACATGTACTGTAAGAGATGATGCCGCTCAAAAAGCCCTGTATGGAAAGTCAACTGGTTAAAAAAGTGATTATTTAAGGGCAACTTCTGTCAAGTAAAAAACAACTTAAAAACAGAAGACTAGTAAGAAGAACTAGTAATATTAGGGTATTTTTTAGCTCAGGATATATATTTGATAAACATACTTACACAATTTAGAAGAACAATTAAATAAGCAGATGAAGTACAGCTTAATTTAAAAGGATAATGATTAATTCAGGTATGATGTGACACCTGAAAAGCCCTTGATGGTATGGATGTGTGATGCTTTGGGGGTGTGGGTTGTCCCAAAAGTTTTGCAGCCAGCCTGGAGAAAACTTATTAAATTAATTCATATCTACCCACAAACACAGCCGTACATACACACATACAGTCTGTGATTCAGGCTTTAATTACCTCTCACAGGAACATCAGATGGCAAACAGTTCTTAAACAGCCAGCTGGGAGACAGAAAGAAAGACTGAGAAAGGGATATGGGAATATAAACAATAGCAAGAAAGAAAGAAAGAAACTAGAGAAAGAGAAATAAAATGGGTACAAATCCAGCCAATAAGATGATCAAAGAAATATGGACAAGTCAAAATGAGGGAAAGCCTGTGGCTTGAGTGAGGATGAGTACATAAATGAAAAGGAATATAAAAGTTGAAACAGTGGACAAACTGAGGGAGAAGAAAAAATCTGTATGTAGGGCAGGAGAGTGAGGAGGGAAGAAAGGAGGTGCATATGGAGGGATCCTCCTCTCCTC
This sequence comes from Pelmatolapia mariae, assembly GCF_036321145.2. Classification (NCBI taxonomy): domain Eukaryota; kingdom Metazoa; phylum Chordata; class Actinopteri; order Cichliformes; family Cichlidae; genus Pelmatolapia; species Pelmatolapia mariae. Next base: position 33,050,591 of record NC_086237.1, on the reverse strand, counting down.
CAGCAATGAGCAGGGAATGAACAGATGCCCGGCAGAGGAGAGGGGAGAAAATGTATAACGACGCAAAGAGAGAGGCAGTGAGCTGTTAAGTGTGTTACTCAGGATGAGCAAGAAAAACAGACATTTTTAATGCGCTTATTTCAATTACACCAACCTGTGAAAAAACACTGATGAATCATGTTCTCAGAAAACACATTACAGCCGACGTATGTGTTTCTTTCTGGGCTTTAACATAACGTTTCAAACTAAGGGGAAGGGCAATGAAATAGCCTAAGGTGAAAGTAAGCAGAAAGCATGAGATCAGACGGTAGAACTACAGGCTCAGTCTGGTGCCCCGCAGAGCAACACTTACAACATAATCCTTCAGTGGTCTATCTATATGTATGTCAGATTTAGAGTCATTAACTCGAAGGGAGGAAGGGCAAACAGGAAGGGTTTGGGTTTTTTTTTTTTTTTTTTTAAAGAGGAGGGCCAGAGTTCAACCCCTCCTGTTTGACTTAGATCTCCAGCTGAATCCTTATCAGCTATTACTACATCTGATCCTGACCTCTGAGAGAAGAGAGAAAAGAGAAACAGAAAACCAGATGGTACATTTTTAAGACAGTTAGCTCAGCTTTATAAAACCTGCCTCTCGGTATTCACTATCATAACTTTATGTTATTATAAAACTAATATTACCAAGTGGAAGCTTTTAAAAAGTTGGAATTTTAAGCCACGTATAGCTTGGATGAATTATTATATTTGGAGGTTTGTGGCAAATGTGGGTGCACCAATAAAATTCATTCTGACTTATGCCAATCACCTACGTTTTTTTTCCCTGGGTGGATGTTTCTTCATTTCATTCATGCATGTTTAGAGTATTGGAAGAGACGTATGCCGACAGATAGAAGAGGTGCACAAAGTGAGAGAGAGGTGGTGATGTCTCCACAGCTGCGGATAGAGAAGAATTGTGAAAGGATGGAGAGGAGAAAGGTAGAACAGTAGAGTGATAGAGAGGTGGAGGTGGGAGTCCTTATCAGAAAAAAGCAGACGCCTTTATCTCCCCGCCCTCCAGACACACACACACACACACACACACACACACACACACACATAGAAACATACCACTCACTGCCCACACAAGCACACATGGACACATACACACATAACTACACACCCAAAGGTACAAACACAAGCAAACAGGCATTGCCCTGTCAACAGACACAACCTCTATTCACATAAACATACGCTAAATGCTGACTCTATCCAGTACCATCCGTTTCTCACAGCAACCTCCCCCACGACTGAACAAAAACACACACATTTAACAACAAACACACAACTCCTACAGGTGAGCGACGGGCGCCATTTACACACGGACAGCCGTGCCCGCCTCCCCTCCAGCTGCCACGACGATGAATGCCATTAGCATCCAATAAAATGTCAGTGGGCCATGCCCAAGTAACTCATCACACACACATACATGTGCATACACACATACACACACAGTCAGAAATGTCAGAGGCCCATGCCCAGTAATGTATCTGATGGAGAGAGAAGGCAAATGTCAGCTGTTCCTCAAAATGGCAGCCAGCAGCTGTGTGGGCTATAAGGCTGTGGCTGTGGACTGATGCTGCCAGACATACGGGCAGCATATCAGTTTGAGTTGGTGTATGTGTAGCGTTGCATATTTACTTCAATGAATTGCCTCCATGTTAAACTGAGCACAGAGGGAACCAAATACTATGAGGCTTGTGGCATAAAAATCTTCCGTATTGAAATATTAGGCAAATTATTTCACATGAACAGAGCAAAAGCTTGAATGACACAAGTGGTTAACGATGGCATATATTATCCTCTTTGTTAGAACAAAGTGAAACAAAATAATGACACTTGTGAGAAGAGGAAGAAATATGAAAAGTTAGTATACCACCCTGCTTCTTGCTCTTGAGGCCCTGACTTCATAACTAACTGATCAGCGCAGTAACAGCCCATTCAACAGTTCAGTAATGCAGACATCAGGGGACATAGAGATGGCATAGCAAGTAAGTAAATTCACCATGCAACACACGAGGCAGACTTTACATATTCAAATATGTATACACAGCAATGACATAAACATGCTGTTTACATTTTATAAATAATAATACTATCTAGTTTGGTTATGTTGAGCAGCTGTCTAAAGACATTTTTATGAAAGTATTTGACCTTGAAGAAGAGGCCAGAGGTCCAAAGGGACACAATATTTAGGATAGACTAAATCCTAAATATTGATTTAGTCTATCAATATTTAGACTAATATATATAAATATAATATATATTTATTATAATATATATAATAAATATATATTATTTTTTATATATATTAACAAATAGCTCTATATAGCATTATTATCGTGCTGACCTTCAGATCAGTCTATAACCTTAGAGAGCTCAGAGGTTAAATGTGACATGACATTTTAAACATTTATGTTGTACTTGCTTTGTGTTGACCATACACACCACACCTGTAAGAATCATAGTTTTGAAGTCATAATGCTTTTTGTCAGTTTTCAACCAATAAATTATTGAGCTGCCCTTGAAGACCTTGGTGGATGTAAGCCAAATTTTTAATGGACCGTTAACATGAGCCCACAAAGTTTTATCAAAATCCATTAAAAACTTTTCGAGCTGTCATTTTTATACAAAGACTCTCTCTCTCTCTCTCACACACACACACACACACACACACACACACACACACACACACACACACGGCACCAAAAACATAACCTCAATGGTAAAGGTTAGTCTGACTTCCCAATCAAATTTTGCTGTATTAAAAGACAACAATCATGATCAAAATTTCTTGCTTGCAATGGGTATGGTGAGGTGTTCCTTTATTTTACACAAAATCTTCATCATCTGTCTCTTTACAGTGCACTTTTTCCCATCTACTACCACCAGTTTTGATGAGTTCCTCTTTTGACAGCACCCTTAAGGGGTCACCACAGTAGATCATCTGCCTCCATTTCAGCCTATCTCTGTCACACCAACCCTCTGCATGTCCACCTTCACTGCATGCACAAATCTTCCCTATGGACTTCTTTTTTCATCCTGATTCGCAGCTCCATATTCAGCATCCTTTGTCCAATTTATCCACTATCCCACCTGTGTACATGTCCAAACCATCTCAGCTTTTCCTTTGTAACTTTGTCTTTAAAATGCTCAACATGAGCTGTCCCTCTGATGTACTCATTTCTACTCTTATGCATCCTGCCCATATCAGCTAGTTTTCTCCCTTTACCAGTCATAATCCCTAGATTTAAGTTCCTACTCTCACCCCCCAAACTCCTGCCTTTCGCTCCCTCTCCTGACCTTCTAACATGCCTTCCCCTTTTCCTTTATCTTCGGCCAACACTATCACAGTTTCCAACGGCACCCTGTTAGCCAACAGCACTGGAAGCGGCCATTGTTAACCCGGGACCTGACCGATCCAGTATGGAAATTACTTTCTTTATAATCAGCATGTTTATATTCGGCCAAGATTTTACACATGCCCTTCCTGAAACAACACTCTCTATTTATCCAGGCTTTTGACCAGCAATAGGAGTACACTGGCTTAAACTTTCGATGTGATTAGCAGAATAAAATAAAACAAACTATTTTGACACAGATTCTGCAGTTCGTGCCATCTAAGAGTCATTCAAAAATGTTGGCTGTCAGATGGGGGTTGTTGGTTTCTACTAATATTTCCTTATTAGTGGAAAACAATCAGCAGCTACCCCTTCTTCATATTGTAACAGATTCATTAGGTCAGTAGGGTTGCAAACAAAGAATAAATGATAAAATAATAAAAAGTGATACATGTTCTGTCTTAACCAACGTGTTTTCATCCCTGCCGTTCTCTTACACTCTGCTGGCATTGGACACAGGCACACGGTGTCCTCTGTGGCTTGGCACATTGGCCATGGCAATATTAGATGTCAACAGTTAATATTTGTGCTTGAAAGAGAGGTAAACTCTGCATAAGATAAGAGAAGGGTAACGCTGGCATAAATTATTTCTTATTTTTATTTGATTTTATTTTAGGAGACAGCAGCTCTTGTCCATTTTTGAGAGCTCTGGACATTTCACTGTGTTCTGCTTTTTTCACTTCTTTTGATTAAATTTTATTTATTTTTTCCATTTGCTGTTTGCTTTTAAGCACCAAAATACTAAGTTAAGTTTAAAAACATGTTATTTTGTAAAGATTTACATATCATATCTGTGCATATTTGTGCTATAAAGTAGGCAGTGAATTTAAATGAGACAGACTGTAGTACTTGATACCATCAGAATGAGAATGACTTAGCTTTACTTGGCTAAATCTGGCCTAATGTTTCACTGAGCAGGTATTTAAAAGGTTTTTCCCCAAACCACAAATTTCAAATATTGTGTAAACTGTGTAACTTCTCCCTATTGGTATTTTAAACCATTTTGATCTGAAAGTAATGTAAACATTAAGGCAAATAACAAATTACAAATGCCATATACCTAATAACAGCATTACTTATATGGCATATAACAAACATATGGCAAGTGGTTTTGCCTTTTGTAATGTGCAGCCTTTGTGAATATTGTTTTTATATTTGCCATTACCCTCCACTTCTCTGATTACTGTCCACTAATGACTATCTAGTTACCAGATTATTCACTGCAGCAACAAAGCTAAAAAGTGAGAAAAGTTGAATCGTCTTTTGGGCAGTGCTTAAAACACAGTAGGAGTTCAGCAGCACTGTAGTAAAAATTGGAACACCGACAATTGCTTTGTATGCAATCAGTCACAGTCACTATTTGAAAACTGCATTTACGCACAATTTGAAAATAAATGATGTTGTTGATGGGGCTGGAATCCAAAGAGGAGCTTCATTATAAATGAACTCCTCATGAGTCCCCAAAAACTCCACAGCCATCTGTCAACAGAGGGGGGAAAACTTTTCTCCCATTCATCAGCCACACGAACGGATGGATAGAGGGATGAAAGTTGTGTGATCCCTGGCCAAGCCTTTCTCCATCCGCCCTCCAACCCCCTATGCAGAAATCTCAGCAGCAGCCACTGGCAACGTTCGCCCAAGGTCAGAAGGACAAAGTCAGGGGTAGAGGAGAGGAAGAGAGAGCCAGAGAACGCGTGTATCTGTGTCTGCTGGTTGGAGGGAGTGTGTGCTTTGTGTGCAATAGGCAGTGTGTTCATGCCAGTGTGTTTGTGTTAAGGCATAAGGGGTTTAAGATAAGGTATAAAGGTGCGTTCATGTGACTGTGTTTTTGTGTGTACAAAGCACAGGGGGACATGTAATAACTTCTACAAGTCCTGTAGCTTGGTGTGTGTGTGTGTGTGTGTGTGTGTGTGTGTGTGTGTGTGTGTGTGTGTGTGTGTGTGTGTGTGTGTGTGTGAGTGAGTGAGTGAGAGAGAGAGAGAGGAATAAAGATGGCTGCTGACTGTGCCACAACTCAGCAGGCTGGGCAACATGACGATAAGTAATCGCCTCTGAACCACTGCACTAATGAGCAAACGCACAAGTACACACACTTGGACACACACATACACACAAATGGGTAGAAATGCGCACCTACCATACTATCTCACGCACCATGGTCCTCACTGTTTATTCTTTTACCTGTTGGAATACACTAAATTATTTCACAAAAACAGCCTCAAATATATCTTGTATCAGATGACATGAACACACTCTCAGTTAACTCAAACTTCCATACGCAGAAGCAGATGGCCACACTCATGGAACATTATACAGTGTGTCTAATCCACAGCAGTCTTGTGTGCATTGGCTTTAGCGAGTGATCCATCAGGAACCCTGCTGCCATGCAGAGGTCAAACCCATCAACCCCAGAGACCGCTGCCAGGACAATGCACACTTCAGCCAAGAACCAATCACAACAAGTCTTGCATGCCTCAAAGCACACCATAGGTCAACCCAATACAGGACAGGATGGAGTCTGAACTAAGTTTCAGTCCAAGCTTATGTAAAACAGTGCTGCAAAATGTGTGAAATTTATGTAAAGTTGTATGGCCATTTATTATTTGGTCACCTAGAACCACACAACTGCTCCTTTGGGAATTTGAGCAAGCTATTAATCACAAGCGATCTTTATACAAGGATGCATGTGCAACCTTTTGTATAAACAGTTCATTACTTGAGATAGCAATAAATTGGCAGTATAGAAAACAGACTTATTTATTTTCTCCTAACTTCTGCCCTCTCCCCAGCTGCTGTTCACTCCTTAACAATTCCCCCACTGTTTTCCAAAATGGCTTCCCCCAACATATCCTTGATTGTACATTAAACGTGTTTGTTATGTAATCCCTGTGACCTCCGTGTCCTCTCACCTTTTCTCCCACCACTCTTCACTCCCTCTTCTTTTTCTCCTCGGTGCCTTTGGGTAAACATTTGTCAGTGTAACACAAGTGTCTCAGGTAAAGATATGCAGATTAACTTTAACTCGTTTGCATAACGAGCTCTTATTTGCCAGTCTAATTACGGTGGTATGCCGAGGCTGTCCCAGAGCTGCCCTCAGGTTTCATTAGTGGGGTTCGTTAAGAGGTTTGTTAACGGGCAGTGCTAATCGCTTCCTCCCTCTTGAGCAAATAGTGGAGTCTGAAAGTCCTGAAAAGACTCCCACTAAGCACACAGCAATGTTGGTTTAAAAGAGACACCGACACACATACACACAGCTTTGAAAAGCAAACACACTCACAAATACACAACTTCCTTCCAAACATGCTGCGCACACATCCACACATATATTTGCTCAGTAGTCAAGAGACCAAAGAGCTGGTCAATGTATTGAAGACATTTCCTTTACACACAGGAAGTTTACTCAGGGTAAAACCACTCACACACTCTGTCTATGGGGACTTGGGATTCAAATAAGGTAATCCATGCTTTTAAAAGAGCAAACAATAGACCACACACACACACACACACACACACACACAGAGAAGCTCCCACAAGGTCAACAAGGCCTTGATGGTTGAAGGTGGCAGTCACTCTATTAGAGAAATGTATTAAAGAAACTCCTAACAGCCAAACAACCAAAAGCCACACTGTTATTTCCAAATAAAGAAAGAAGACATAAAGCCCACCAGTAGAGTAGAGAGTGAATGATCAGACATTTCGAATGGCATCCATTTAGGTAAAAAAAAAATAAAAAATGAAAAGAAATCAAAGCTGATAACAATTACTTTGGATAGCCCTCAATAGAAACGTATTAATTCATTTTGCTCAAACTCAACTTTGTTTCAGGGAGAGGGGCCAGAATGGCATTCCAACCCATCGTTTCATGAAGAATTCAAAGAAAATTGTGCCTGTTGACACTTTTCTATAATTGTATTCCTATATTAGAATACACACAAAAAAGCAAGTCCAACTACAGAAATGACTGAGCAAGACAGTTACATAAAAAATGATTTATTGCCGTCTCCTTCATATTATCTCATTATCTCATTTATGCCTGAAAATTCGACCACAATGCCTGAAAATTAGTTATGTATACCTCTAATTTACAAGATTAAATACACTTAGAAGGAAATATAAAGCTACCCAGACTTAATTTTTATCAGTACTATGAAAAGCCGTTGTTAATTAATGCAAGCCTGAAGAGAAAAAGAGTGGAGATTGAAGTTCTCCCTTTAATTTAGTCACTGTCACTTTCTTGAAGTCCAGTGCATAATTTATCCAAACAAATAGAAAAGGCTGAATGCTAAAAGACTGGCAGAAAAAGCCGTATTAAAGTTAAAAGTTTAACAAGCAACAAGCAGTAGAAAGAAATTTCAGAACTTTAACAACATAAGGAAATTAAAACAACGAGGAAACTGAAATTCATGTGAGGTTGAAACAATAGGAAATAGGAAAAAGGTCAGATTGGTGGTTTATAATTCTCTCCAGAAAGCCTGAACAAGACATTTTCTAGGACTGTGTAGTATTCACTAAGTATAGTCTCTTTTAGTGAGTCACTGTCTGTAATCACTAAGCTGTCACTGTGATCTTCAACAGATGCGGCTTTAATTGTTCATTTCTTAAGCGCAGCCTGATGCCAAATCTCACTGAGATGTCAGTGTTCTCTTCTAAGTAATTTTCATGCAGCGATTTTTTAGCAAAACCACTGCCATTTGTTTGCATCTTGATGAACATGTAGGCTGCTCTGTCAATCATAGCTAATGCACAAGTAACTGTAATCTTTTACTTTAGTAAGAAATCGTTAAATTAAGACGGAGTTCAGCTAATGTTCTAAAAAGAACAGGTACATACGATCGAGTGGTTACAGTTTTGAAAACAAAGCTTCAGTCTCATTTGGGTAACTTTTATTTTATGAGCTTTTTTTATTCAATTACTCTGTGTAGTCTTGCCACTACTCCATCTCTGCATCCCTCTCCCTAGCCTCTTAGTAGGCCTTAGGGATTGATGCCCAAAGTCCTTACAACGTCTCTCTTTGACAGGCAGAGTGCAGCCGAGTTGATCATGTTAAATATTATGCAGATGGAGTCCTGAAGCCACTGGGAGTTTTGTAAATAGTGAAAATCTCCACTGTAATGCTGGCCTACAGGCTAAGAGAAACACTGAATGAAATATTAAATATCTTGCTGTCCTTTGCACTCAAACCACAGCTTTTTCTTCAACAAACACATCTTCTATCCCTTTGTTTTCCAGGTATGTTCATCTCCTTGTTTCTTTAACCTCTGCTCCATCTGTTTCCCCCCTTTTCTGTGACCCATAATTTGTTTGTTATTTCAGTCCTTATTTACTGCTTTTCTGTTCTTCTCACCTCATCTAACTCCAATCTTACTCTCTTCCCCCTAAAACTCTTATTTCACACTGCTAGATTTTCATCCTCTTTTCATTTCTCTCTCACTCACTCTCTTCATCCTATTTTTTCACAGCGCCCAGATCGTGGCCTGGCGTGGCCTTTTAATGTCCCCCTTTGCTTCTCTCTCCTCCTAACCATTTCCATTCTCTCTCCCTCCCTTTTTCTCAGACTGTAGCTAATCCCATCAAGTGTTTGCAGCCGCCCTGAGCCAAACATTCTAACTCTACGTACAATAACAAATAAAGAAATAAACACCTGTGAACACAAACTTATTAAAAAATGTTTGTGCAATCACACACAGGCTGTAAGGAGCTGTCAAAAAGCTATCAGCACAAACAGACAAACATGCACATAATCACTTACATTGACATTTCATTTGAATGTCTAATTTTATATTTTACTCACTTTGTGCCTCATGCTCTTTTTAGCTCTGATGATGACCTACAGTAAAAGGGGAAATTCTTTATAACAAAAGAATACAAATTTGATTGTCCTTGATTAGTGACAACCTTGAATCTCCTTGATTAGTCCCCTGGTGTGAAAATTTGGTAAGAAGAACACTTTCAATTGTGGTGAACAACTAATTATAGAGAGCCATTTCAAGTAAGTCTGTTATCTATCAGTTTAACGAGCACATTTCCCCACCCGATACAGCTGAGACAGCCGTTGACATGCCAGCTACAGGCCCACGAGCTGGTGAGGCAGCCTTATGGCATTTGCCATTCCGCATAAAGTGCTATTTACCATTTTATGTGGAGGATGTAAAGGAACAATTCACAGTCATGCAGGAAGAGAGACTGGATAGGCACAGGAGAACAATCATCATCATCATCATCATCATCATTTATTTATATAGCACTTTAAAAACACACCTGGTAGACCAAAGTGCTGTACAATACTAATATGCACAAAGTAATAAAAATAAAAATAAAAATAATTAAATAAATAAAAAAAATCAGTTACCCACAGAGTTAAAAGCCAAGGAATAAAAATAGGTTTTTAATAAAGACTTAAAAACTGGCACTGATGTAGCCTGTCTAATATGGAGAGGAAGGTTATTCCAAAGCATTGGCGCTGCAACAGAGAACGCTCGGCCTCCTCTAAGTTTCAGCCGTGACTTTGGGACCGAAAGCAGCAACTGCTCAGCTGACCGAAGGGAACGAGTGGGGACGTGGGGCTTCAACAAGTCAGACAAATAAACAGGTGCCAGACCATTTAGAGATTTAAAAACCAATAAAAGAACTTTAAAACGGATCCTAAACAATGCACCTATCAGACATAACTTTCAAAAACATCTATTTAGTGGATCCCCATTAAGAGGTCAAAACAACTCTGTCCCATCAGGGTGTGGACACTGGGTTTCCAGGGATCTCTTGTGGTTTCTAGAACTGGGATGTGTTCAGCAAATGATTTGGGATTTGGGGGGTTATGCTGTCCGTTTTTTGGCAGTTTTTTCAGACGCTCAAAGTGAGATCTGGAGAGTTTGGAAGTGAAAGTCTTCGGCTCTTTGTTTTATTATTAAAGGTTTTTTAATGGGACATTATCCTAATGTGGGAAACTGATACTGTTGAAGACTGCTGTTGCCACTGGAGGGGGCTTGGTTTGCAACAACGAGGGCTGGTGATACATGTCAAATAACATGTCTGTGAATCACCAGGTTTTCATGAAGAACATTGCACTGCATTTAACAAGATGATTAATGTTATTTAGTTCATCTGTCAGTGACTATGATGTAGCTGATTCAGGTGTTGAACATTCATGCAGTCTCCAAACATTTAAGGATTACAAGGATGTTGTTGTCAACTGGTGCTCTATATCCTAAATGAATTGAGCTAAACACCAGCTAATTGATATGATCCATCTAATCATGGTTTCACAACTATAATTTTCATTCATGCCTTTAATTAAAATTGTAACTTTGAATCACTGCTGTTTAGAATACTTTGGATTACCAGTCACCTCTTGGTCGACTGTCTGGATGGGGAGACAAAAGAGTAAAATGGAATCCAAACATATTAGCCCAGTTAATATGTTTAAGCTCATTGAATTACCCCTTTAAGCACAAAACAACACACTCTCTCAATCTCTGTCAAACCTGCAGCACTGTACATGGTTTCATACACAAACACACAGCTGAAGATGGCGCTTTTTGGTCTTTTAGTCTCCCCAAGGACAAGAGTAAAACAACAGACAGGCTAATTGATTTCTGTGCCCTCTCTAAAGTGATTGTCATGCTCCACTAACACAATGCACTTGCTTTCTCACTTTCTGGGTTTTTTTTCCCACCACATGCAGTTTCAGGTTCGAAATCAATTTGGCTTGGATGAAAGTTTTCAATTTCATTAGCCTTATCAAATAGAGCACTGTTAACAAGCGGCGGTAATAGAAAATCATTTAGGCCGAGCAGCTCACACACTCTCAAAGGACTGGTTAAGAGGTACTCAAAAAGGGAGATATAGAACTGGAGAGGGAGGGAGAAAGGGAACAGGAGAAAAAGAGGGTGATACTAGGGAAAATATTGACAGGAGACAGCGCGAGAAAAAAAAAGTGCAAATGTGTGAAAAAGAAGGTGGAAGAAAAAGGTGCAGAAAAGGGGAGATGATGTCTGAAGCTCAGAAGCAAAAGATGATGTGATGGAGTGAGAAAGATAAGAAATAGAGAACAGTAATGACGGAAAATGCAGTGTAAGAGAGAAAGTAAAAAAGATGAATGTGACAAAGGCAGGAGAAATCTTAGACGGCTGCAGCAAAAGATAGAAAGAAACCAAAAGATAAAATGTTAGAGTGATTGATGACCTTATGGAAATGTTTAAATGAGCAAAAATTGCACGTTAAAGCCTGCGAAGAAACAGAATGCAAAGATGAAAAAGAGCAAGGAAGTCAGGGAAATTTGTCTCTTCCCCTCATGTAAGTATTGCCCCATTAAACTCCTATTATTGCTCCTCAGATGTTTGTCAGAAAATTAATGCTGTGATGAAAGAACATAAATAAACGATTAGCCATCAAAAGACTCGGGCCTGTAGCAGACCACCAGCTAAATACTACCACTTCAGTGAAGGAAAAAGCGATAGGAAATCAATCACTAGAATAAGTAATACAGCAGAGGACTGCAGAGGCGAAGCAGAAATCTGACAAACTGAGAGGAGACTACGAAAGAATGATGGATTTACAGACTGGATGTTGGAAGGAAAGTAAAAGAGAAAAACAAAAATTATTGTACTGCTTCTTGCCTGCCTTATGAAAAAAGTTATTTCTAGAAAAACGTTATTGCTCCCTAAGGTAAATGTTGTTTTAGTAGTGGCACGGTGCTGCAAAAGTGCTGCAAAGAAAAACTACATACAGCTTTCTGATTGAAAGCAGAAACATAGAAGGAATGCAAACATAAAAAACACAGTTAAGGTGTTAATTTCAACACTTTTTCATTTCAGTTTGCCTTCTAAAGTAGTAGCATGAAGGATTATTCACAGAAGCTTTTAACACAGTATGAAATTTGAAATTAGTAAACATTATAACATAGTCAATAAAATGTCTATTACCTGTCAAATGTTATTTACCATTTGCAAATGCTCCCAGAGAACTCACAGAGACGGTATTGCAAACGGTAAAGCAAAGGCTCTGATGGCACATGATTTATAACGTAATGTGTCTGTTTGTGTTTCTCTACCTTATCTTTTCATGAGATCTCAGCAATCAAATCTACGTCACACTTTGGGGGTGCTTTACGAGGGAACCAAGGAATTCCAGCATTGGTTAAAACTTTTTTCTGTTACACTTTCACAACAGTTAGACAGCCAGCTTTTTAACAGGCAAGACAGGCAACAGACGAAGGCCATTAGAGCACTCCCAAGGGTTGAAAAACTTTACTTCGGAGCAATGGCTCAAAATGTGGCAACCACAGCAACCGCAACCCCCTCCCGCTTAAACGACCAATGGATGATCTGCAATGACATCTCAGTGAGAAACCTCTCTGGAGGAGCTCCCTCGATATTAGCCCACTGGAGTTTATGTTATCTTTAGCAGCGATCAGACATCCTGCTATTTATGTTACTAATATAGGGATTATGTCAAAGCAAGCAACTAATTCAAGTCATGTTTTCATTTAATTATTAAGCAGTGATCAGCTAGCATTAGCTACACTTCTTAGGCACATTTGTGGAGTAGATTTTTACAAAGACGCGCACACACACAGGACAAACTCTGCACGCCACACATCTAAATCATTGCAGTTAAAAGAACCTAGAATGCCAGTGTACTTCAAGACATACCCAATTTTTCATATCGTGATTGTATTCTACAAGCTGCAGTCAACGGAGAAACGAAAGGCTACCTGTTCGGCTGCTCGTATTTATCATACTTTAGCACTTAATTTCCTTCAAAGCCCCAAACACGCATACCCATACAGCACATACCAATAAATTACATTCAATCAAAATTCAATGAGAGAAATGAGAGCTAATGTTAATCCATTGTTAGATTGCTCTGAGTCATTGTGTCATGGGGATAATGATCAGCCAGCTTCTCTTATGTGCACATTTTCACACTCAGAGTGTGCAGCTAATCAGCCAAGTGAAGCTAATGCAGGGGGAAATGTGTTGCTGATTAGTTCAACCTTAAACCCCAAGACATGACTTCCAGACCTACACTAGTTGTCGCACACATACACACAAACAGACATGCACGCAGGAATGCACACACAAAATTAGTCCAGCTATTCATGCTAATCTGAGGGAAAATGACTTGCTCATTAGCAAGACCCTTAAACCTCTCGACAGGCCTTTGAAACCCGTGCCGTCTCATGGTCACAGAGCATACACAGAAATGCAGGCTCACCAAGCACACACTGGCCTCTGCAGAGGAAGTTGGACTATTCAAAACTACTTAGGCTCATTAACTGACTTTCAATAAGTGTTAGAGTGGATTCTATTAATAGCAAAAATGTAAACAGAGCAGAATTTACCAATGACGATACAAAGTCCAGAGCTGAATTTACAGAGCGGATGCTTACAACTTGTGCCAAATAAAATCAATTACATAAGTCCTCAAGATTTGGTGAATGGGTGATGATCTGTATTCTATCAGTACAAAAAAATCAGTAGAAAAAAAACACTTAATGTGTTTTCATTAAACAAATCCTAAATTTTTATTCCTTCTCCAGTTCTATTTAGCAGTATTACTTTCAGCGTTTACCTTCTAAATGTATACACACACACACACAGACACACACAGGCACATCTCAGAAGCCAGATTTAAGAGGTCTGGTTCTGATCTTTCCTTTTTTTTTCAACTTTCTGAAGGGACAATCAGTAAGTTGTGCAAAGGATTTTAACTTCTCACTCTCTTTTCATTTCCCACACAGCTATTTCCATCAGTGTTTCCTTTGAAATGGTCTGCTGTTTTGTATGAGTCATCACACTGACACCATAAGGGTCGGGTTACGCTAGAAAAGAACTGCTTTTGATGAAGTGTTTCCCAGCCACATCAGAACCTAAACGTATTTTAGCTGATTCAAACAGCCACACTGAGGCCAAGAGTGACTTGTTGTGCTGTCACATACTAGCAGTATCATTTAGGTATAGGGAAAACAGGTGGAACACCTGCATTAGTTGTTTTGCTGTTGATAAAACAGAAATAGATGCATAAAGAAGAAAAGCGATCTTTCTTTTTTTGATTTAACTAATGTAATATTGAATACTGGTGTGAGGAAAGGATGCGTCAGAAACTCTTTAACCATCCAATAAGCCCTTCTGAGCTTTAAATGTATTCTTTAAACACACATAAGGTGGAGAATTTTGAAATTATTTTGCTCCAGTGTCAAGTATAGTATCTACATACATATTACATAACTTTGTGTTACGACCCGGCTCAAAAGCCAAAAACATAACTAAGGAGACGAACACAAACAAGGTCACCCTGAGTGGAGTCAGTTTTTAAAAAAAAAAGAAAAAAGGTTTATTACAAGCTATAAACAGAAAACTGACAGGGCTGTGTTCAACATGCCACTGGGCAACCAATTAACTCAATAGGCAAACACAGGTGAGTAAAACAAATGATAACTCTAAACAGGTTAAGCTCAACCATACACCGGGGTAACCCCCAAAGTTCACCACTATGAACAGAGCTGAGCAAGCACGGTTCACAGAGGGAGGCAGAAAGGGCAAACTGCACAGTCTCCAAAGCAGCCGCCCTGAGTGAAGGATTTCCAGTCTTTTGTAGCGGCAGGTGAGCACGTTCACAGGATTCCCAGGCAGCCAATCGCCTATGTGGGTTGACACAGTGCCATCTGCATGGACAGGGGCTGGCACAAGTCTCCCGCTAGCCAATCATCGGAGAGTCCTGGCACTCTTGGACTTGCTTGGAGGGAAAAGGGCGGTCTCACTCCCTCCGAGGCCCAGGGCCGTAACACTTTGTTTCAACCATTTTTTAATTATAGGACCTTAATGAATGTAAGCACCAACTTTATTTATACAGCACTAATTCACAACAACAGCCACCTCCAGTTGATGTTTTATTGTAGGATAGAGACAATGCAATATTACAGGAAAAACCCAACAATGTAAAACCCAACGATCAGAGTATCCTCTATGAGCAAGCACTTGGCTACAATGGAAAGGACGAACTCCCTTTTAACAAGCAGAAACCTCCAGTAGAACCAGGGTCAGGGAGGGACAGCCATGTGCCACAATTAGTTGGGGGATTAGAGTAAAGAGGAGAAAACACAACACACACTATGGAAGAGAGTAAATGAAAGTTAATGACATGCAGTGGTGGCATATAATTACATGAGGATTAAAAAAAAAGGAAGTAAAAGTAAAAACAAGTTCAGTGCATCATGGTGTTCCCCAGCAGCCTTATCCAACAGAGGCATAACTAAAGGATGTTCCAGAGTCACACAATTCCGCTCTAACTATACACTTTATCAAAAACAACATTTTCAAGCATAATCTTAAAAGTAGAGTGTGTGTCTGTCTCCCAAAGTTGAACTGAAAGCACAGATCCTGATTGAATTCAAGCAGGTTTGAAGCAAGAGTTTTGTGAAATACAATCAGCAAAACTCTGGCATTACATGAATTACATTTACTCATCATTCACATTAAAATAGACAAGCTGCAAAAAAGATAAATATACTAGCAACGAGATTGCACTATACTCTTTCTGACATGAATGCATGAAACTAAAAACTAAGAGGCTGTAAATTTATTTATAAATGTAAATTGATTCAAATAACTGAAATAACATGCTCTAAGAATTTCCTTCTAAGCTATGACACTAATTAGTCTTAGTAATTTCATCGTTCTCTCTACAGCCTACCAAAGTATGACATCTCTGACACATACACAAATATTAATGTGAAGAGAGATGATGCTTTGAGTTACACTGAGGAAGAAATTGTATTTAAGGTATTTTCTAGTGCTGATTTGGCAGCGATACTCTATTTGTAATAAGACATTCTGTTGGATCTGTGTACATTAGAGAGAAACACTAATTACTCCTTTTTGGATATAAAAATGTTTTGTGATGTGATGTGATGTTTTTTCACATTATTCTTCATATATTGTGTTCTCAAACCCTTTGACCACTTGTATCTCTGAGAAATCAGTCTGTTCTTCTGGTCCTATTAAACAGTTCTCCCAAATTTGAAGTTCAAGAGAACCGGACAGGTAGACAGATACTGTAACCAAGAAGCCTAGCATAAAAACGATGTGCATCTTATTGTGTGTGGCCATGTGTGTGTAAGTGATAGGTGTAAATATCTATACCCTTTGCAGAGAACAGCATCCTTCTTGGTGAGATTTGCTGATACAGAATGAAGTGACACAAAAGGTGAATACACTCACAAGGTAAGATCCTATCTCCCTGTCTGTCACTTTCTTCACTAAAGAGAGATGATGCTCTCGAACTCCAACAAATGAAAGATTTTTGTGAAAGGCATAAAGATGAAAACAGGAAAACAAAACAAACCTACACACTTCAGTAACATTCTAGGCTTTGGATAATTAACAAAATATGAATGAACGGTGATAAAATCGGGTTCAAAAAGGAAAAGTAAAATAAGCTTAAAGGGCATCAAGTATTCAAATATTCTTAAGCTTTTCGCTTTTGTTTCATGCTGGAAACATGACAAGAAGAATAACACTTGAACCTGCCAGCTGGCAGAAGTCTGTCTATTTTTTGTGTGGTGTTGAATATTGTTGGCCCAATATATTGTAAGAAATATTCACAACTAATAGAAAGTGAAAATAAAATGTAGATAGTAGTGACACGTCTTTGCTGACAACTCAAGAAACAAAACAGTGAATTAATAAAACCTTCACCCGGTATGTCTGAAGTTTCAGCAGCTTCATAAACTGGCATTTGATTAATGTTCAGCCCTACAATCTTTTCTGCTTGTGCAAAAAATATATATATTAAATCCTATGTGTTGTTATATTAACTGACTCTGTACTTTCCGGATGACAGGCAAGTGAACGACACCAGCAGCCCTGCAGTGATTCAGTAAATCTGTAGCATGCAAGACACCTCCAAAAAAACAAAGCTCCAAAAAGTTAAACTCATGAATGCTGACAAAAAGGAGGCAGTCAGCGGAGAGTGTCTCGTGTCCACTCCATCGAATACACCCCTTTTGTTTTTTCAGTGTCTGTGTGACCTTCTCTGCGCTCTCTCTCTCTGTATGTGTGTGCTCTACCCTCTCACTGTCACCACGACAAAAAGGCTATGGGAGCATGTGCATATGTGTATGACAGAGAGGCAAAGTGAAAAAGGCTCAAACTGAAGTGGCATGATTTTCTAACAATGTGGCGTTTAGAAGTAGCACTCACATCTCACGCTTTCTTTCCCTTCCACATATCCCCTTTTGCTTTCATGAGTAAATGTTACAAGTTCACATTTCCTATCTCTGAAATGCCCCTTGTCTGATTTACAATCTTCTCTGTTGCTTATTTTTCACAGAATAAGCAGCCTCTGTGTGCAGGTGTGTTTGAATGTGCTGTATATGCGTGACAGTGGCAATGTGTGCACAGCAAAGAGTGATGCGAGTGCGTGCCTGAATGATTCAGTCGGTGAATGAAACCAACAATGAGACACAAAGAACCCAGGGAGTGAAAGCGGCATATAGAAAGGCCAAGGTGAGAAGTCCCGTGACTGTTTTTTTATATGCAAGTGAGGTCTTTACACTGACTGCACACCAAACCATGACTCTGAGTCACTATGGGGACCTCAGTGTTGGTGTCTTCTGTGACAGACTGGTCCATTCTGTTTCAGTGGTTTAAGGTGTAGTTTTAGCTTGTGGTTAGGTTGGGGTTAGAATTAAGGCGGTAGGGAATGCTGGGGAATTAGAGTTCCCATAGGGATAGTAAAACAAATGTGTTTGTGCATGTAGGTGTGCGTATGTGTCAGTGATTTTATGTCAGTAATTATTGATGCTCCGTATTCCATGAGTAATGGTGCGTAGTGCTGACACTCTGCTACAGGTTAACGGTGTAGCGCGAAACACGCTCAAGCACATGGGGTGAAACACACTGGGCAAAACACACACACACGTACACACACATATATATACTGAACAGTGCCCCCCTCCCGTCTTTGACAAATAAAGTACAATCTGCCACATAGCTATTCCAGCGACTAGTGCTGAAAAGGAGCAGTTCGCTGTCATTAACGTCAGTGAAACTGTGGAGCGAGACTGATGAGATTTCCTGATTTACACTTTTTAAATGGCCCCAGTCTGGCAATTAGAAACAAGCATATTCCTTCAATACGCATCAAGAGTATAACCCAGGGCCTATGCATATACTGATATTGAAGAGTTTCAAAAAGACCAACTAAAATATTTATATTTATTAAATTCTTTTTATTTTTATTAGTGTGGGGCAGTTACACACTCGGTGTAATAATAATTGTGCATTTGTATGATACATTACATCTACAGTAAACTTATTTTAGTACAAATATCAGTCAGTAAGGAATAGACGACAAAACCAAATTATAAGGATTTTTTTAAAGGACTTTTTGATTTGATGTCCCAAACTCATGAATAGTGCATAGGAAGAGTAATTAAAGAAAAAAAAGATTTCTGTTATTTCATATGAAAGTGGTACTAGGAGTGGAATTTTTTTTCTCAGCTCATCTGTCATAGCTATTTCAGTTTCACGCCAAACAGTTACGACAAACCATAAACTAATTCAGTGAAACTATATGCAAGCGGCAGTCGCTTTTGCAGCTAAATTTTTTAAAAAAAACTTCAAACTAAGTACCAAAAAAGAAAATATCAGCTATATCTCACTGCATGAGAGGGTGTAAGGCTTCTAAACCACCCACCCATGACCTCCTGCTAAGATTACAGACCTGAGACATTACCCCCAGTGACTTTTCAGCCTCTAAATCTTCCAGAACAAACTGTTTGCCTCTGAACTGGCACTTGTCAGATCGTTGGTGTTTGAACAAACCTACAATGTCATCCTAGAGATGACCTGGATGATGAAATACCACAATGATGTAATTACAGTGAAACTGAGTGACATGAAAATAGAAATGCCAGTCATAAGGGTGACACAAACTGTGATATATTGGAAGATCGGGGTACAATAAATATCCCTAATTAGGAGGAGATGTGACATGTAATGCTTAGAACAAAACAGAAAACCACTCACATCTGAACAAAATGTCTTTTAAAGTTGTTCATTCTGGGACTGACGTGAGGAGGTGGAAAATTGTGAAGTATTACAGATCACAGCTACTGTATGACAGACAGCGGCATACACACAAATGCAGATGACTCAGGGCCTATGTGACTAATGGAGGGCACAGACATACACCTACTGTAAATGCGAGCATAGGCTGACACAGCCAATGTAGCAACAAATGAACAGGGAACACTTGCACCAAGGAACCACTTTGACTGTGTACTGAAACGGCAGAATGCACTGGCAGAAAGAGATAGAGTGAAGGCAAGGTTAATCTTTTGCTTTTTAAACAGCCTTAGGTGTGTTATTACACGATTAGAGCCAGATTTCCCCATGTGCCCAATGAAAACTGTTTAACCACAGCCGAGCTGCAGTGGACCTTAACCTGTACAGAGAGAGTGAGAGAGAAAGGGAGAGAGGGGGGAGCAATACTGACGACCATCCAAACCAGCAACAGAGCTACTAAAAAGCAGTCAAAGAGCAATGTGTACTGTCAGACAAAAGTCAGAGACCGTCCATGTCCCTACACTATTTTGCGTTTCATTCCACTAAGAGAAGGAAGTGAGAATGTTACAGGAGAAGAGGGGAGAAATGTTTTAGATAATTTCAGTGTTTGGTTACTCAGCCGTTTTGCGGGACACAGCTGTTTTCCGGCGCGTCGACCCTGCTCGCCATCTCCAGTCCGTGCGCCTTGCGCCGCGAGCACAACGACCACCGTGCTCGGGAGCGCACAACGCAGTCACTGTTAACTGCTAAGTGAGCTGTGAGTGATCGGAGCTGATTAAAACACACAGATACGACCGCGCGCACAAACACAGAAGACACTCACAGGAAACGTGATACTAATGCCGATGATTTGTCATTTGTCTTTAAAACGGAGGCGTAAAATCGCGCCCACGCTTTAAATGCAAAATATTCTAAAGCCTCGTTCCGATTGTGCTTCTTGCCTTTTTTCCCTCCTCTGAGTCAGGTGGTGTTACCTGAGCAAAATTAATAATATCTCAGCTCTATTTTACAAGTGCTCTTGAGCACGAGAGTGAAAATCCTTTGCGCACTTCGGGCGCTGTGGATAAGAACCCCCCGATGTGGATTCAGTTGATCTTATAAGACCAGTTAAACTGGAGTGTCGTGGTTTTTATGAGTCAAGTCAGATTTATAAAAAGGGGCTTTTAAGAGTTCTGCAAATAAGTCAGTTATTCACTTAACTGGGTAATGGAGATATTAACCGCTCTCTTCTTTCTTAATGTGTCCAATTCCGGACAAAGACAGAATCTTATTATAGCTTCTTTTTACTTCAATTACTTAATAGGCGAGTAAGGCAATTACTA
The DNA here is from genome assembly GCF_036321145.2 of Pelmatolapia mariae. Lineage (NCBI taxonomy): Eukaryota > Metazoa > Chordata > Actinopteri > Cichliformes > Cichlidae > Pelmatolapia > Pelmatolapia mariae. The sequence continues at coordinate 33,029,765 of NC_086237.1, read as the reverse complement.
GTCGTTTTCTCTGTTCGTCGACACTCGGGTACATTTTAAAAGGAGCAAAAGGGTTGATTCTCTTTCCGTTTGAGGGACTTCGTGTCATTAAAAATCCTTTAGATCTTTATTCTTTCTTTTTTTAAAAAAAAACAAGGGACAACCTCTAGAGCTTGTTTCAAGTGTGCAGCAGAAAATGTTTGCAAACAGTCAGTGCTGATCCCGCCCGCCCCCCAGTATAGAAAAGCAAGTATAGTTTTGTCCAGGAAACACTCAGGTCTTTCCTCTCAGAGAACTCAAACTGGCACATGAGCAAGTCAGCAACTAGCCAGGGTTCGCGTGTCTCAGGTGGCACCAGTTAGAATGCATCTGTCATTTGAGCTTGGACTCAATTACTTATTATTCTACACACATGCGCGGATACATGAGGCGTCAAGGTGAACACTGGCTATTCGGTTGTTATTTAGTAGACGAGAAATTGCCTTTTCAGGGAATTTGTAGGCAAGTATCGTGATGTTGCTATAACCCCCTGTCGTTGGTTACCATCTCAGTAAAACAGCAAAAATGGTGTGAATTACTTTAACTTGGTCCAGTGTGACACTTCTAAGACACTTAAGTTATTATTAATATTGTTTCCTTGCAGGATAGAAAGCTGGGTAACTAAGTTTTGAGTTTGGTTTCACTTCACCTGTGAAACCAAATTCACTGTTATAGTTCAATTTCTAACCGTCTTCAGGGTGTCTACTCGCCCTAGGAAACATTTTAACAAAAAGAGTTCATATAAATACAATTATAATGTATGCCTTTGTTTTAAATACTACAAAAAGTTATCAGTTTTGCCTATAATGTCGCATTTCAAAGATGACACCACAAATGAAATATCTAGGTAAATAATAGCGAGCGGTCCAGAACAATGAAATGACAGTAAGTAAAGCTGGCAACAAGTTTTTGTTCGCACTTCCATTTCTTACCTTTCCACAGCAGAAGAAGAAGCAGCGTCTTCCAGAGGCGACACCCCAACGGCGCGCCTCCCTTTCTCCCGATCGTCTCCATCCCTCCAGTCGATAAAAACCCCCGCGACTGTTGGCAATAAGGATTCAAAGGGCAAGATTTTAATTTCTATATTTCTTTCTCCTTTTGTTCCCACAGAAAGATTACTATCGCATTGGTGCCATCAATCTCATTTTCACCAAACTGCGCTCCCGCTGTGCTTGACCTAAGACACCGAGCAGATGAGATTTGGAGTAAACTATAAATCCTTCTTCAGTCAGTAATAAAGAGGAACCCCCCAATGGGCAATTCCGGTGCAAGCTGGCTTCTTTTTTTAATCCGCCTCCCCCCAAAAACTCTCTCTCCTTCAAGCCAGAACCGATGGATGAATGAAATTCCCCGTAGTGAGCTTTTTTCCACCAGTGCGCTTCTCTGCCTTATTTATCCAAACGGGACGGTTAAAGCTGACAGTTAAAGCGCTGTTCTCTTTGCCTTTGTCGCAGTTTTCTTTCTTGCAAAGTTTTTAAAAAATCACCAGAGGGTCACACGAAGTCCCGAAAAAAAATAAAAAAGTGCACTTCACAGTGGACTTTGAAACAGTAAAGAGCAAAGACAACTCTGTCATTTAGGGCTCGCTTAATAAATTAAAATCCAAATTCTGCTCGCTCGGCAGCAGCTCCGTCCGCTCTCCTTTTCTTTTCCCTCTCTGCCTTTCCTCCGACTATCGTCCTCTTGCTGTAAGTGTTGTCTGATGTGTGCGCGTCTGGGTTCAACTTGAGAGTCTGTGTACACTCGTCCGTGGGATGGAGTGAGGAGAGGACAGAAGAGGAGGTCTGAAGCTTCCACCAGCCGGCAGAGGTAGGAGGAGGAAGAGGAGGAGAAGGGGGGCTAACAGCGACTGGGGCAGAGGAGGGTGAGGGATAAGGGCGGGATCTGGAGATTTGAATGACAGTAAAGTAACCAATCGAGTGTATAGAACTTTATTTAGATTTTTTTTTGCTGAATTGTTTTATAAGATGCATTAATATGTTTTTTCCTTATTTTCTTAATACTGGGTCATCGTGGTAAAGAAACAAATACCCACACTGCAACAACAGGAACTCTTTAAGAGCATAGATTTTGCTGCTCTTACAATAATAATGAAAACACGGGAAAACTAGCTGCAGGTGATCTACAATAACACATCAGTGTGGAGGAAACAGGTTAAGGATATATCCAAGAGTAATGGAGCTTTTGATGTTAACGAGACTAAGAAAAAAAAGTTTACAATATGAATATGTCCCATAAGAAGAGGCCTATTTCTCCGCGTTGTTTGTGTGTATTGGTCTCAGCGAAGTGCGTGCACAAAGTCTCTCCCTGCATTATTCATACAAAGACACACGCTACACCTGTTCTCTCCGTAATCGATAGAAGACAACTTCGCACGAGCGCCCACCTATACGCACACGCGCGCGCACCAACCACTTTAACTGGCAGCTTGCACAACTGCAGAATGTGATCCATCAAGCACCTTGTGATAAAACTCATTCACTTTATATTGATAGGACCACTCTGTGTGTGTGTGTGTGTGTGTGTGTGTGTGTGTGTGTGTGTGTGTGTGTGTGTGTGTGTGTGTGTGTGTGTGTGTGTGTGTGTGGCGGGTGGGACAGAGGGATGAACAAGTGAGAAGAGAAAGAACATTAGGGTCTTCTTTGAGTCCGAGATGATATTTCATACGGCAGCATCCCTGGTTCCCTTTGTCAGCTAAACGTGTAAAAGCTAAAGAGATGACATTGTGACTTATTGAATTGCAAATCAGTCAGGGAGAGGATGGGAGGATTTCCGGAGACGGAGATAGTCCTACGTGAGCCTTACTGCCTCTCTGCTTGTCTATCTGCTTGTCTGTCCAGCGACACGGGAATACGCTAAGAAGGAGCGACAGCCCCCCCTAGTGTCGCATTTAAAGAAGAAAGTCCAAGTGGCAGACCCCGCTGTCCATTCATCATTAACCTGTCTTTAATTAGCAGTGGGCCTACATGTGATTATCACTGAAGACGCCCTGCTGCTGATGTAAAATATCGCTCTGTCACTTCTGTCTGTTCCTTTCACAGTGCTTACCCATGTGTGCTTCATTGATCCGACATGCTGTTTTTCCACTTGTCCTTTTCCTTGCTCCCTCACTTTAACCAAACACATTTTTCTGGCCTCTCAGTCACAAGGCAGTAACATCCACAGCATTCAAGCAACTGCCAACCAAGCTACATTATAGTGCAGAACTGAATCAGTGCATTTTAAATTATTGTTATAGTGTCAAGTTATGTTTTTTTTTTCAGCTAAACTATGCATCTTGGGGCTACAGCTAAAGCAAATAATTAGTTCAGCAGGCATATGGTAGAAACAAGTAATATTTTTTACAATATTAATGTCTGGATACCAGTGATGCCCCCACTGGTTATAGAAAGTAAATTTGATACTGATTAATAAATTCAGATGTGACTAAAAAATATATATATAGAATTTGGAAAATCTGTCTAAAAAGATCATGCTGTAGAAATAACAAAAGATAGGTCATCTTAGTGTGTTCTGATTAAAAAACACAGCCACACAGGGCAATTTGAGAGCAAATTAATACTTTTCTTTTCTCCTTCATTTCAGTTGTCACTATTACAAATAAAATCTAGGAAGGGAAGGAAATATTCACTAAAAGGAAGGCATTCATCACCAAGACTGCACTGCAATTATTAAGGGTAATTACTAACTAACTATAATTCAACTGCTGTTTGCAAAAATGTGGTACTATAGTAAAACAATGCAATGATTTGCAAACCACCTAAACACTACAATTATTTGTGATATATATATATATATATATATATATATATATATATATATATATATACAGTCAGGTCCATAAATATTGGGACATCGACACAATTCTAACATTTTTGGCTCTATACACAACCACAATGGATTCCAAATGAAACGAACAAGACATGCTTTAACTGCAGACTGTCAGCTTTTATTTGAGGGTATTTACATCCAAATCAGGTGAGCAGTATAGGAATTATGACAGTTTGTATATGTGCCTCCCACTTCTTAAGGGACCAAAAGTAATGGGACAATTGGCTTCTCAGCTGTTCCATGGCCAGGTGTGTGTTATTCCATCATTACCCCAATTACAATGAACAAATAAAAGGTCCAGAGTTCATTTCAAGTGTGCTGTTTGCTTTTTGAACCTGTTGCTGTCAACTGCCAGGATGAGATCCAAAGAGCTGTCACTACCAGTGAAGCAAGCCATCATTAGGCTGAAAAAAACAAAATGAACCCATCAGAGAGATTGCAAAAACATCAGGCGTGGCCAAAACAACTGTTTAGAACATTCCCAAAAAGAAGGAACGCACTGGTGAGCTCAGCAACACCAAAAAACTAGGAAGACCACGGGACACAACTGTGGTGGATGACCAAAGAATCCTTTCCCTGGTGAAGAAAACACCCTTCACAACAGTTGGCCAGATCAAGAACACTCTCTAGGAGGCAGGTGTATGTGCGTCAGAGTCAACAATCAAGAGAAGACTCCACCAGTGTGAATACAGAGGGTTCACCACAAGACGTAAACCTTTGGTGAGCCCCAAAAACAGGCAGGCCAGATTAGAGTTTGCCAAACGACATCTGAAAAAGCCGTCGCAGTTCTGGAACAACATCCTATGGACAGATGAGACCAACATCAACTTGTACCAGAGTGATGGGAAGAGAAGAGTATGGAGAAGGAAAGGAACTGCTCATGATCCTAAGCATACCACCTCATCAGTGAAGCATTGGGGTGGAAGTGTCATGGCGTGGGCATGTATGGCTGCCAGTGGAACTGGTTCTCTTGTATTTATTGATGATGTGACTGCTGACAAAAGCAGCACAATGAATTCTGAAGTGTTTCGTGCAATATTATCTGCTCATATTCAGACAAATGCTTCAAAACTCATTGGACGGCGCTTCACAGTGCAGGTGGACAACAACCCAAAGCATACTGCAAAAGCAACCAAAGAGTTTTTGAAGGGAAAGAAGTGGACTGTTTTGCAATGGCCAAGTCAATCACCTGACCTGAATCCAATTGAGCATGTATTTCACTTGCTGAAGACAAAACTGAAGGGAAAATGCCCCAAGAACAAGGAGGAACTGAAGACTGTTGCAGTAGAGGCCTGGCAGAGCATCACCAGGGATGAAACCCGGCGTCTGGTGATGTCTATGTGTTCCAGACTTCAGGCTGTGATTGACTGTAAAGGATTTGCAACCAAGTATTAAAAAATGAATGTTTGATTTATGGTTCTTATTCTGTCCCATTACTTTTGGTCCCTCAAGAAGTGGGAGGCACATTTGCAAACTGTTGTAATTCCTACACCGTTCACCTGATTTGGATGTAAATACCCTCAAATAAAAGCTGACAGTCTGCAGTTAAAGCATGTCTTGTTCGTTTCATTTGGAATCCATTGTGGTGGTGTATAGAGCCAAAAATGTTAGAATTGTGTCGATGTCCCAATATTTATAGACCTGACTGTATCTGTATATATATATATATATATATATATATATATATATATATATATATATATATATAGAGAGAGAGAGAGAGAGAGAGAGAGAGAGAGAGAGAGAGAGAGAGAGAGAGAGAGAGAGAGAGAGAACCATAAGGATGGTTAAAAATTTCCTAATCATGTTATGAACTCCATTTCTCCATGTAAAATTACAAACATTTTATCATGGCCAGTACAGTAGATGAGTACTAAAGACTGTTGTCTTCAGGTTGTTAGGTAGCACTGTACTAAGCAGCTTTAGCCTTACCTACTAGTTTCTCTCCACCTGCAAGCCACTTTGCAACCCACCTCATCGGTAACTCTTCCTTTTTATCATGTTTCTTTTGCTGTTGATGGTAGATCTTTTTTGTGCTGGGGGTCTCGCTGCTCATCTCCCAACCGCTTTCCATGTATATAAAATGGAAGATCATAGAGAAGTGCTCCACCATAAAAGAGACATATCTCAAAAATAAAGTTATCATATTATTAAAATAATCGTGTTTTGACAATACTGGTTATGAGTTAACTCAAATTTGAAATTATTGTTGGAAATCGTGAACTGAATGCTTAGCAAATTAAACCAGTATTTTTAAAACAGTTTTTCTAAACTGGTGTCCTGAGGAAACACTTTAAAGGGTATGCCTTTCCTGGCTTCCTCCTCTTATACTGTTGGGTTAGGTTCTCTCATATACAAAAATGGAAGTATGGCAGGATGCCATAGTGAACAAGGTTCATTGCCTTTATCGTGACAAGGTTTGCTTAAGTCACCCCATATTCTACACATATTACAGCAACAGAGTTCAGATGCCAAGACCCTTCAGCCATTAGAAACATTTGGTTGCATTATGAAACAAAGAGAGCCAAAGAGGCAATGTACTGTTGAGCAGATTAAATTTTGTTTCAAGCACTGGAAAGGTTTTGCTTTCAAAAGTACAGCAATTGGTTTCCTCACTATTACAGTTTCATTAAAATAAGAGTATCTGCAATACAGTGGTAAAATGGACTATGGTAGAAAACATGCTGCTGTCGCAACCCTTGTGAATCCTGGACACAATTCAAAATTAGCATACTTTTTTAAAGAGGTATCTCTCAGTCAAATTTCTGGATTACAGAAATCCCACATTTAATCCTAAACACTTTTTTTTTTCCATTCAATCGATTTACAATACATACAATATATTGCCAAAAGTGTTCACTTACCCATCCAAATAATTGATTGCACATTGCATTGTGTTCCAATCACTTCCCTGGCCATACATATATAAAATCAATACCTAGACAAGCAGACTGCTTCTACAAATACTTTTGAAAGAACAGGCCACTCTCAGGAGCGCAGTGAATTTCATCTTGGTACTGTGATAGGATGCTACCTGTGCCCAAAATCCAATTAACTTTCCTCACTACTAAATATTCCAAAGTCCACTGTTAGTGATATTAAAACAAAATGAAAGTGACTGTAATAACAGCAGTCATTACAGTCACAAAGTGATAGTCGACACTGACCCAAATAGAGCGGGGTCAGCAGATGCTGAGCTGTATAATAAGAGAGGTCATATGGTCTTTTTATGGTTTCCATGGCTGAGAAAGTGCACCCAAGCATTGTTTGCAATGCAAACCGTCAGATGGTGTAAAACACACTGCCACTGGACTCTAGAGCAGAGGAGATGTGTTCTCTGCAGTGACAAATCCTGCTTCTCAATCTGGCAATGTGATGGACACGTCTCGGTTTGGCAGTTGCCAGGAGAAGGGTATTTTTCTGACTGCATTGTGCCAAGTGTAAAGTTTGGTGGAGGGGAGGTTATGGTGTGGGATTGTCTTTTAGGTGCTGGGCTTGACCTCTTAGCTCCAGTTAAAGGAACTTTTAACCCTCTCAGGCTCAGATTAAGTTTTTGTTGCTAATGCACAACCAAGTCCTGCAGTGGTACTTCTGAGTAAAAAAAACTCATAAAATATGTATGTGGGGTAATCAGGTTGTTAGTTTTTAACTGTTGCAAATCGGCAACGCCTGCCTCGAAAGGGTTAATGCTTCGGTATACCAAGACATTTTGTAAAATGTAATGTTCCAAACTTTGTGGGAACAATTTAGATGGTCCTTTCCTGTTTCAAAGTTACTATTCAGCAGTACACAAAGCAAGGTCTATAAATACATGGATGAAAGAGTTTGGTTTGGAAGAACTTGACTAGCCTGGACAGAGTCCTGACCTCAATTTGAAAGAACACCTTTGGGATGAATTAGAGCTGGGATTGTGGGAGCCAGGACTTCTCGCCCAACATTGGCATCTAACCTAACAATGCACTCCTGGTGCACTTGTTAAGAATTCAGTTAAGAATTCCAATAAACATATAAGCCATGTGGAAAGCCTTCCCAGAAAAGCTGAAGCCATTCGGTGGTGCAAAGGGTCAGCCTACATCATATTAAACCCCGTGGATTAAGAATAGGATGGCACTCAACTTCATATGCATGTGGAAGCAGACAAGTGAAAACTTGGCAATACAGTATATATCAACTAAAGATTATTGTTAGAACTGAAGGTACAAAATCAAAGTTCAGTCCATTAAATTGAATTGAATTCAATTTTATTTATTCAGAGCCTAGAGAATTAATCCAGTACTACAATGTAAAATCACTTTTTGGGCAAAAAGTGAAATCAGTTTCTGTTTTAGCACCAAGTCATCATCTGTGACTCTCTGTTTTATCCAGAATCAAATTTAAAATATTCGCTTCATATACAAGACCTTAAATAACCAGGTCCCATCTTATCTTAAGATTTCATAGTGCCATATCACTTGACAGGCTGCTGGGCGCTTACCATGATGCACTATTTCTTCTTCCCTCATCTCTTTTCACTCTCTGTGTTTATTCTTTGTATTTAATCACTAGTTATTAATAATCTCTGACTCTTCTCTCATACTGTGTCTTTTGTCTTGTCTTCCTCCCATCACCCCCAAATTGTCACGGCAGATGGCTGCCCCTCCCTGAGCCCGGTTCTGCCAGATGTTTCTTCTTTTTAAAAGGAAGTTTTTCTTGTCAATCTCCATCAGCCACTTAGCACCGGTGGGGTCAGTGTCTTTCTTAGTCATGGTTGTTATCTATAATATTGCAGATATGCTACTAATATCCAAATCAATAGCATGAATATGCTACACTAACAGCTTCTCTCAAAATAGATATTTAACTCTTCCACTGCCAACTTGTGGACCTACATTCCCACCCACATGCAGATGCTGAGGCTATACACAGGACATTTGCCTTTCACCATGACATGTCTTGTCTTGAAATAAGAAAATCCCACTCTGAATTGTCCTTTATTGTTCGTTGAGACCCAAACAGCAGTATTTGAAAAGAAACTGTCAGTGTGCAGTCCTTATTGTCTACTACCCAGCTAAGACTAACAGTGTCTTGCTGCAACACACTTGACCCATTACTGGTTGTCACTACCCGATCCGTACAGGAAACCCGATCGGTACCACACATGTGCGAAAGGCTACTACTTCCGCTCGAAGCATTTTACGATTGTTACGGGTCAGAGTATCTTTTAAGATGTTAACAATAATAAGTATCTCTAATGTGGACAAAAAAAAAAAAGATAGTTACAGATCAGGACTCCCCGGTCCTTACTGCACATGTACAAAATCAGGACTGAGTGTCTATTGTCTTGTGTAGTCTGGAAGGTGAGTGGATGACGGGGTGGGTGCAGTTTTCTCTGTGGTGGGGTCGGGTGGGCTGTCCTGGGCTCTGTGGGGCCGGGCGGCGCTGCTGAACTGGGCCCTGGTCCGGATGGGCCTGGGCCGCCTTCCCCTGGTGGGTTGCAGAGTATGGGGGTGCCTACTGGGGTCAGCGGGGGAGCTGGCACCAAGGAGGGGCCACTTGCCCCTCCCTTCCTTCCCTCCCCATCTCCAGCTGCCTCCCTCTTCCCGCTCCACCACAATCACCCACACATGCAGGGCCTTGGGGTAAAGGTGTGTCACCAGGGTGCAGGGGAGGCATCCCCCCCTCTGTCCCTTTCTGGCTGCCTGTGCCTCAATTTTATCCCACAACTTAGACATTCACATTACTCACACTCTCATAACACATACATATAGGACCTTGGGGGTGGGCACGCTACACGGCATCCAGAAGACCATCAGGGTGTACAACCTCACCCCTGGAGCCGTTCCTCACCTCTCAATTTTAAATACACGTATACATTGAGGGCTATCAGGAGGGGCTATGCGCTTACCTGCTGCTCTCTGGCAGGTAGCTCCATGCCCCCCCTGGGTTTTAAATGCACCTTAGAACACACTACTGCATCAACACTACATATGAGCGGGCGGAGGGAGGTTTGGAGTCTTCACACCCCTCCCCCGTTCTCTCTTGCCTGTTGAGGCGGGGGGGGGGGGGGGGGGGGGGGGGGGGGGCTGGGAGGAGGAGTTGGCCGTCCGATTGGGGTCTGGAATGTGGGGCCTCCCTGCTGCTGTGGAGTCGGGGCGGTCTGCTTCTCTCCACCCCAGGGAAGAGGGTAACACTACCTGGGTCTGGGTGCAGTTTCCCCCTCCAGGGGCAAGGGTACCTAGACCTGGGGTATAGAGTACGCTTGGGGAGTGTGATTGTGTGTACAGTGTTTCTTTATGTCTGTCTCCACGTTGGGTGAGTGTTGAGTAATTGCATATGAGAGCATGAGGGTGGGAATGGATGTTTGTATCTGTGTGTACCTGTTTGTTTGTGTCTATATGTCAGGTTGGGTATCAGATGCCACCTCTCTGGGGACATCTCAGGCCCTCCAAGGTATGGAGGCCTATCTCCCCCCACCACTCCCCCTGCCAGTGGCAGACGCCCTCAGACATCGGTGCGTTGGTGGTTCTTTGTGTCCGGGGATGGGTGTCCAGGTACACACCGGCTCACTCCTGGTGGCTGCTTGTCGGGGCCTGGAGCCTGGGGCTCGCTCGGGCCCCTTCGGGGGTGGGGTGCCCTTGGCTGCTGAGTGACCCCTCATCTGGGGCTCTCCTCAGCTCTTTCCAGGAGAGTGGCAGGGTTGCCCCTCCGTTGGTCTTCCTTGGTCTCTTGTGCTCTGAGGGCCTCTGGATGTCTGGAGCCTGGATCTCCTCCATACCTGCTTCATGCCCTGGAGGATGGGGCTATGGCCCCACCACACCCTCTAGCAGATCATTACATGAAGGAACCTTTTAAATACAAGCGCGCTCATGCTCACAGTGCTCACACACACAAACTACACCCTTTTTGGCTCCTACCTCAAAGCACACTGTGCGCTGTCGATCCTACGTGCTGCACAATAATATTCAATATTTAGTATTTACTGTTATATTCACATAGATCATCGCAATGATGTTGTTTATTATATTGCTCTCTTTTTTTTTTGCTTGTTTTCTCTTTTTTCTTCTCAACAGGTGATCCAGGTGATTGATATACGTATTTTTTTGTCTGTTTGTTTTGCTGGTTTTTGTTTTTTGCCCTTTATCGCCATTCCTCTTCCCCGCTGTTTTTCTTTCCCTCTTTCTTTCTCCCTTTTCTTTCCCCCAGTCATGTCTGTCCCGCGTGTAGCAAGTGAAAATACAATAAAATAAACAATAAAAGCTAAGATGAATCAAATAGACTAATACGGCAAGGCCAGGATGGTCCATTTGGTAAAGTAAATCCATTGGGCATCTTTCTTTGCCTTTAGACAATAATTCTGATGGCAAAAGAACCAAACGGGACAGGCGAAAAAAAAAAAAAAATAAAAAAATAAAAACAAAATCGGGACTGTACAAATCCGTACCGCGCATGTGCAGATGTTCTCTTCTTCTCCTGTTTCGTTTAATGACAGTTTACTCCCCAGTGTACGAGGATACCGTCACTTGCTGACCGAGCCAATGAGCCCTATTGTAAACTGAACTAGCGTCATTACAAATCGTGTTTCTGTATGCGTTAAATTTGATTTAGTGATAGTCGAGTGTGTTTATGCTTGTCTGTGTTGACTTGTCAGTAAACACTTAATCTGGCTGATGAATCTTCACGTGACATATTACTAAGTCTGTATTATTAAGTCTATAATTAGGCACCATTCTTCTTTTTTTACAGCGCTGTTATTTAATCGGGGGAAGCTCTCCGTTGAGGAGAAAAGCATGAATTTGTTTGTATACGGAGGTATCCATTGTTTAAATGTCCTGGGCAGTCGAAAAAGAGGCAGAGCTGTTGAGAAATGCTGGGAGCTAACTGGGTGCTAACCGTGTCATTCAAATATATTAACTGTCACAATGTTGGCAAAGAGAGGAAGTGACGTAAGATTTGCGCATGCGTGGTACTGATCAGTTTTCCGGTACGGATCGGGTAGCGACACTTGGAAAGATCTTACCAGAAAGAGATAGAGATACCACTTCCTGTGCATAAGGTAAGGTTGTTGTACATGCAAAACAGCAATAACTATAAATAATAAGGGGATTAGCAGCCCTGTATTGTAACATGGGTTACAAATAACTGCAGGATTTAAAATAGTAATGTATTTTAGTAAGTCTGAGAGGGATTGGTAATGTGTAGAGAAGGGATAATGGAAGATTGATGGATGGCGTGAAGGAGGACCCACAAAGTTGATTCTCTTCATCTGGACATAATGTCTTTAGTGAGGGAAGTGTTTCATCACTTATCCAACTGACTTCTTAAGCCTGTGACTAAAGAAACCACTTCAACCCTTCAACCACTTATGTCCAGATGAATAGAATCAGCATTCAGGGATTTCCTTACCTGGATTATTAAGCGTTCATCAAGACATAATTAAGAAGGACTGTGATGGCAAGCCACACGGGGTAACCGCCACACCTCACCATTAGTTGCTTCACTTTAGTTTGCTTTGCAGTCACTACTTTAAATATATTCTACTTATTGTCCAATATTGTTTCTTTATTAAATGTATTTATTTTTTCATTACACCTTCCAATGTTTATATGGCGTGCACACACATTAACACTGCAAGGTCAAAGTTCTGTTTTATGTTATATTAATACATCTTTCTTTGTTTGAGTTACCTGGAGTTTGGCTTCTCCTCCCTGGCTGGCAAAAGGTGTGGCAAAGGGCTGGGAGAGCTGAAGTACTGCTGACAGCCTAATTGGATGAAACCACATGATTCATTGCCTGGGGGGTTGTTTCAAGATTGTTTAATTGTTTTGTATTAGTTGGTTATATGGCAGCCATTTTGTTTTCCCCCTTGTGTGTCATTTGGTTTAGCTAAGCCAGTATTAAAGTTCCCTCCAGGAGGTCAGTTTGTCTTATGTTTGTTTGAGGTTTCGTTAATTGTTATCTTGCTGCAAAAGCACACAAAACAGAAATAGGAAAAAACACAAACACATAAAGTGTTTCTGGGGAGACAATAACCCGACAGGCCAGTTGCAGGAACCCAAAACATGGTAGGCGTGTTTTATTATGATTCATATAATACTGATGACAGATTTTTAGGCTAATAGTTAGGCTAATGCACTTACCTCTCATCTTTTCTTTCCTCACAAAACCGATAGATCCTCCACTTCTTTTAAGTGTCTCCCAGCGCAATTCTTAGCATATTTTGGTTCCTGCAACTGGTCCGTCGGGTTATTGTCTCCCCAGAAACACTTCCCTTGTGCTTTTGGAAATCTGTTTTTCCCTATTTCTGTTTTCGTTTTTCCTATTTCTGTTTTCTTTTTTCCTATTTCCGTTGTGTTTTGTGTGCTTTTGCAGCGTTTTTCTTATTGCTGGTGTTTTCTTAAGTTGCAGTCCGTTTGGCCTCTCAGGGCAACAGTACAATAAACCCCTTTTTTGAATTAAACACCTGTGTCCTTTATGCCTTACTGCTTGGTCCCTGACAAGGACATGCAGAGAGTTGGTGTGACAGAACAGGATGCTAGGGATAGGGTAAGATAGAGGCACATGATCCTAGTAGCCAAAAGAAGCATGCGTTGCCTTGTGAGTTTGAGAAAAAGAAGGCATCTAGACTTCTTAAAGTTTTTTGAATACATTCCCCCTCTCATCCAAGAGCCTTTCATGTATCATCACATGACGCAAGTTGTGAAAAAAGTTGTAGGTAATTACCATCACCGAGGCTTGGGGATGAAAACAGTGGGAGACCTTGCAATGTAACCTGCTGAGGTCAAGACAAGGTTGAGTGCGGGTCAACACCTTGGCTCTTGTGACGACTCGCGTGATCAATGGTGGGTCAGTGACCCTCAGGATGATCTCCAAAGGGCGACAACCCCTTACAAGCATGGGTTAAATAGCTGGGCCTCTCCAACTTATGATCTTAGAACTGTGGAACTACATAGTAAGCCATATTATTATAATTACATTTAAAATGCTCCACCAGGCACCAACATCACAAAGATGGCAAAGGTGAGACACAACAGGCAACTACAAATGGTAGACGGCTTTCATTTATAGCCACCTGTGCTGCTATACACCTGTTAGTCAAAGCAGCCACACCCCTTATAATCTTTAACTGTTAGCCCAAATACAATTTATATAGATGTGTTATAAGAAAAATTCTTTCTGTAGTTAATAGTTAAAACTATTCTATGAACCAAATTGCCAGATTGTACAAACTCTAGTCCATTTACTTCAAAGCAAAGGCATAAATAAGCACTAAGAATAAGAGGAGACGCTCATATTATAATTGATATGCTGATCTTGGGTCAGAATAATGTATTTTTTGAGCGTATTAGTAAAGGTGGTTTGTTTGTTGCAGTAGACATAACCTGCCCCCTTTTATTCAATGGCTGACAGAGACAATGAGAGAAAGGAGACTGATACAGAGAGTGCTCTTCTTTCTCAGGTCAAATGGCTCTTGTAGAAATCCTGTCAACAGCTTGTTCAGACGATACACTCCACTTGGCGGGTGGAGGAAGATGACCACAACTGACAAAGCTTCCTATTTACTTCTAATATCCTCACTTCCTCCTTTCCTCTCTATCTCTATCTCTCTCTCTCTTTCTCTCTCTCTCTCTCTTTCTCTCTCCAGTCAGAAAACCATAGCCATCACTTTGCTCATTGGACCAAACTGAATACATTAGAATCCAATTAAAGCTGGTGAAGAGAATTGTTCAAGCTTAGAGTTGTGCAGCCATGTGTGTGTCTCTGTGTGTGTTTGTAAGCTCATGGGCCTATATGTGGTGATAGCTTAGACTCAGACAAAGTGTGAGGAAGTGTGTCGGAAATTTTCTTTTTTTTTTTGCTGTTATTTGTTTTTTTCTTCTATTCAGGTAAGGTCGGGGAAGAGATGAGATGAGCAGGTGAGGGATGAGTATGTATGTGTATTTGTGTATGTTGCTAATATGTGTGTTGTCATGGTGCACTAAAAGACACCTAGAATGTTTTTCTGTCTCAGCTCATCCAGTTTCTATTGCTGCGTTTATGCCTGGGAAGATGACTTTCGGGCATGGTAAATCAGAGCAGTAATGTGTCTGAGCATGCTCACACGTGTGTGCTGTAAGAAATCAATAACTCTGTGATGCATGACATAACGCTCATGTTCAATTTGAAATGGGACAGAGTTGTACACATACACGATACACATGCACAAAAATGGCCTCATGAAATGTGGAAAATAAAACACACAAAGAATAAACTGAAAAGTTTACTAACAACTGTGCACAGGTCACTGTGATTCTATCTCCCAGGAGTTATTTTTTATTTTATATTAACTTGTAGCTAAAAATGCTGCAAGTTCATTGCAGATCAAGTTTCATAGCAACAAAATGAAGAAAATGTCTTAGTTAATGTATTTGCAAGGTCTCAAATATATAGATACTAAACCTATAAGTGGCACAACTTTTTTAATTATTTTATTTTGGTGAAAATATCTGATTGTATCGGCATGTAATGGCTATTGCTATACTATATTTCTTCCATGGTAATCTGGACTCACAGTGTTTAAGGTTGAGACTAGGGAAAGATCATTTCCTATGTTATTTATGTAATTTTTGTCTTGTATTTTAAAGCCCCAATCTTAGAATACACATTGTAAAGTTGCTCAAGTAATGTGGTATTTGGCTCCCATCTCCCATCATTAGAATAATTATTTATTAATATACATAATATAACACTTTATGTATATGTATATGAATAAATATGTATATTAATAAATAACTATTCACATTATCTAACACATGTATGTAGATAACACATTATCTACATACTTTTATGCCATGAATAGTCTCACCATAAGTTAATTTTTTCTACTTTTTTATTCTATCCTAAGCATCCTATTTTCCTTATTCATTTTTCCTTTGTACAGCTACTCTGACTAGCTTTTCTTCTTATGGACTTTATGAAGAAGACCCTACAAAAAGAAATGGTACAAAACAAATTGAAAAGCGACATAATATTCATTGGTTGTAGATTATTCTTTAGAACACCTTCCCTATAACAATATAGTTTTCTTATTTAAACAAAATACATTAATTATATTGCAAAGACATGATTTATATTGGTAAACTGTCTTTGTAAATGTTTGTGGATTTTTAGAAAAGGGGGCCAACATGTGTGCACTCAAAAGTTATTTGCTTTAATATAGTAAAGGTAAACACGTTCACACGAAGGATCTGTCTACTGCAAAATATCTTTTAAATGGCTACATAATTCTTTGGGTAGTAAGATCATTTGTACACTTCAGCAGTTCAGTAGCATATCACTTACTGTGAAGAGGGAACATTAATTGTACCTTTCCAGATTTTAACAAAAAACTTCATAAACATCTGCTACCAGCCTCAGTAATGTTGCGGGTACTGTTTTCATTTTGTGTGATTGCATGTGTTAAATCACAGCAAAATGTGGTCAGTGAGATGGTTACTGTAGCTGGAACAAGTGCTTTTTGTACATTGGCAGGTGTATGTCTGTTTTTGTTACAGTTACTTGTTATAACCATGCAAGAAACACTCACAAAACTGTGTTGATTGCAACTGAAGACACATTCAAAGATGGATGCGGTGCCACTCATGCATGTTAGTAGTGTATCTATAATACTATATATACAGTTTATAAACATGGTATATAAATATATACTAGGGCAGCACGGTGGCACAGTGGTTAGCACTGTTGCCTCAAAGCAAGAAAGTCCTGGGTTCCTGGAGTTTGCATATTACCCCCATGTGTCTGCGTGGTTTCTCTGTGGGGGCTCCAGCTTCCTCCCACAGTCCAAAGAGTTGCTGTTAGTGGGGTTAGGTTAAGTGGTCATTCTAAATTGCCCATAGGTGTTATGTGAGTGTAAATGATTGTCTCTCTCTCTCTGTGTTGGCTCTGTGACAGTCTGGCAACCTGTCCAGGGTGTACCCTGCCCCTCACCCTATGGTACCTAAAACAGTCTGGTTCAGCAGCTTGAATTACCTGAGGTGATGCTTAGTGGACAGCTAGTGACCATAGGTCTAATAATAACTTGTGGTTGTGCAGTTGTCATAAAAAGGAAAAATTACTGATGGAAACCAGGACTTTAGCCATGTTTATTTCTGCTATCCCACTGAGCTCTTTAATTAGTACCCATGGGCCAGTCTTGTTCATAATTCAAACAATTACATTCCAGCTACACACCTGTAAAGTGTTGAGGGTGGATTTTTTTTATTGTGTTGAAGATAATTTCAACAGACAAATTTTCCCATTGCTTAAGGTGTCTTCATATCCACATTTTGCTATGATTGTGCAAACTCAGACTCACACACTCACAAGGTGAAAACAATAGCAGCCTTTTTGCTACCACTGGTAATAAATTAAATTGCCTTGGAGATCCCTTAACCCCAGTCCAAGTATATGTTCCAAGCAAGCAAAAGGTTAGCTGTGAGTGTTGTGGCCATGATGACAGAATGGAACACTTGTGTCTCCTGTACAGCGTCTGTCACCACAAACACACGGCAAGATCAATTACAAAGAAACCCTGAGCTCCTCCCCACTTTCTCTCTCCCACTACAGATGCAATTTACTCACCCACCGTAAATCAATGAAGACAAGTGGGGCTAATTTAGACCACTTGATGTCAATTTGGCCTTGACCCCTCCCCATCACACACACAAAAGCGTACGCACACACACATACACGCTTGCTTAATGACTCCCTGCACTAGAGTTTATTACGCAGAACTAAGAACTACCCTTCAGTGTCACTGGCAAGCACACACAGACACACACTCACACTCGTGAACATAAAAGCACAAAACAACTCTTCTTCCTGTGTCATGCACACGCTAACATTGACACACACACACACACACACACACACACACACACACACACACACACCATGATGTGGGCCATAACTCGTGGTCTCACTGCCCACTATTTCCATATTGGTTCTGTCAGTGACGATTTTGTTTACAGGGCCCTTTGGATGAAATAACAGCACCAGGCACTATCAATTACTGTAAGTGAGACTAGAGTGCAGGAGAAGGAGGGAGGTAAGGATGATGGGGAGAGAATGAGGAGGAGGCTGGGAATGGAGAAGAGAAAGTTATAGGTGGGAAGAAAGAGCTGGAGAGTAGAAGGGAGTAACAAGATGAGAGACAGCAGATTACCGCCAAAGTGAGAGATAGATTTACTTCCTGTACATAAGAGGCCAAAACTGAGGACAAGTTCTCTGACCAAGATCTGTGAACTGAGGTATGGAAAAAAGAAAAGGAAAAACACGGGTAATACTACCTCGGCTTTTCGTTCTATCTTTCTAGGTTTTAATAGACACTTTATGTTATCAGGAAAGTACATCCTGACCAAGCAAACAAAAGCATGTTGAGTGCTAGTACACAAAGGAGGGGTTTTCTCCTCAGGCAGAAGATGTTGAGCCATGAATCAAAGGTCATGTGAATCAAGGTCATACTATAGGACTACCTCTGTTTTCTATTTTATTAATTATCTACAATTTCTGTATGCTATTCTCAGTTATATCCATGTATGCATGCAATTACATTATATCCTATTCCACTGTGATGATTTTGGTATTCTATTCTCTTGCAAGCATGCCAGAACCTCATGAACTCCTAGTCTAGCTCTCTTATTTTACCTTCACGTCCCAGCTAGGTACATAGAAAACAAGCAAACACCACAAAGAAAGAGTCCAGCTGACCAGCACTGATAGCTACTGTACCACGAAGTCATGGCTAAAGTGTTGGAGATCTGCATTCTTCCAAAGAGACTGCTTTATATTTTTATACATTTAATATTACAACACACTTTATCAGTACAGAATTAAGCTTAAATTCTCAAAGTGTTCCTCAAACCTATCTCCATCGTATATAACAGGCTCTGAAAGTCATTATTGAGTGGTGCTATTTTTACAAACCATTATACGGTGCCTGATACACTCAAGTGGTTGCTGATTCAAGATGACAACCCCACTGATATGTTTTCAGATACATTCATTTTAACTGTCTTTATTGCATAAAAGACTTATTTGTCTGTTAATCTTCAAATGACTCACTAAGGTGCTCTGTTCTGCTCCTCTGATGGTTTCATTTGCTCTGAGGAAATTGATGAAAAGCTTTTATACTTACATTAGTTTTCTATCCTCTTTTCTCATGTTTCAGCACAAACATTTAGATTTGTCAAACTCCCACACCTTAATATTTATAAAGATGTAAATTATGCCATCCTCACAGCACAAAAACTAACCAATCAGCCGCAAGTCAGGCTTAATACATCTACAATAACACAGTAACAAAATATATATAGAATTCATGGAAGTGCCTCATGAGTGTGAAAGTCCATTAAATTAAATTTACTAAATTTACTAAGTGGTTAGTAAATCAACATATGGCAGGTACCCGTAACACCAGAACACCAGTCTTTTAAAACACAGGTCTCAGACTGAACGCCGGTGCATTTTACATGCACCAAGTCTTCTTCCTGCTTTTTCTTTTTTTTCAGATCTTGACACCAGATTTTGACTGCACCACAGAGAGGAGCCACTATGAGAGGCTTTTCACCACTTCAATGAGCAATCCCTCCAGATTCACAATATCATTTTAAGGATATTTCTGTGCTTAAAGCCTTAGAAAATGCTCCCAGGCCCTGCTGTCAGCAAATGTTGATATTCACCATTGCGGGTTTTTGATTTCAATCTGTGTCTGTCTGTCTGTCTTTACACGATTCTCTCTCTTGGCCCATCTCTTTGAATAAAAGCCTGTTTGTTTGTGTGTGTGTGTGTGTGTGTGTGTGTGTGTGTGTGTGTGTGTGTGTGTGTGTGTGTGTGTGTGTGTGTGTGTGTGTGTGTGAAGTACTTCACGAATGTGCATTTGGTGGGCAAGAGATTTAGAGCAATATCATAGAAGGTTTTCTAAATATTTCTCTTTATGCCATCCTAAGCTCTGCATGTTTCATGCAGTATATGCTCATAAACCACAAAGGCATGCTGATATTGTTTACTGAAACAATAACAGAAATCTGTAACAACACTCTTCATTGAAGAATCAGTGTTTTTAAGTTGTTTTTACTCATCTATGAATACATAAATTACTGTTATGTTTTGCAGCCATCTGATTCTATGGGCTCAAGTGAATTCACTAAATATTGGGATTTAGTTTCTATTTTCAAGCTCTTGCACAACTTGTGCTGGGTGACCTTTTAATACCTTAGAAATTGGTGTCCTTCACTTGGCCTTGATGAATGCTATTTTAAATAGATACTGCAAAAATGGATGATGGTTTATTTTCCTTCACTGACCTTAAGTGAACGCTTCATACTTGGGACACTATGAAAAGACCATATCCAAAAGTACCAACATATTAGGATTATTAGGATTGCTCTGTGTCTCTTATCAAACTAAATATGAATAAACTGGATAAACAGAAGAAAATATAAATAAAGATATAGATAATATAGATTCTTTTTAAGTGATTTGAGTGAAAGGAGAGTGGAATTCTGTTGCACAGTGTAAACCACTGCATTTTATTCCCGGTTTGGGATGGATGCTGTGATATCAGTGAAAGCAAATACATTTATTTCCACTCTCTACTGACATAAAAACTTCCAAACAAATCGAATCTAAACTAATCTAAACCAAGGAGGTGTTGGTGGAGTTTCAATCCACTGGCTGGCTGGGGTCTTTCTGTGTGGAGTTTGCATATCCTCCCTGTGCCTGCATGAGTTCTTTCCAAGTATTCCTCTCACAGTCCAAAGACATGCTTGTTAGGTTACTTGGTGATTCTAAACTGGCAAAAAGTATCTGAACATGAATTGTTATCTGTTTCTTTGTTAGTCCTGCAACTGACTGGCAGCCTGTCCAGGGTGTATCATGCCTTTCGCCCTGCAAGAGCTGGGATCATGATTATTCATGCATTATTAAATACATCTGTATGCTGTTGGAACTGGAAAAGGTCATTTCAATTTCTCTATGTTCTGCTGAAAGCACTTAACCCATAATTTATAATGAGAACTGTAGAGTGTATTTCTATTATGAATCTAAAGTTGCCAAGTAACTGTTACCATATAACTTATTCTCAAAAGTTTGTTTTTAGATAGTTAAATATTGTAGTTATTTATAGTGAAAATCGAGCTACCAAGATGTTAGTAGTTAGGTAAAGTTTTGTACCATTTATATTAAAAGAAATCCTATTGATAGTCAATAATGTGGTTGGTGTCATGGATACTAAACAACAAAAGTCTGTATAAAGTTTGACTTTATCTTGTACGAGGGAAAGGCAGTGGCTCTGTAAAAACAGCAGTAAATAACTTTGATAATGACTACTTTCTCTCAGTGTTAGTAAATAGCACTCTATTGATTTTTAAGCACACAACACGGGCGCACAATTAAAGTCTTACACATAAATAGATCCAGACACATGAAAAAAGGGTTAAGGACTGAACAGAGAGAATCAGTCTGAGAGAAAGGCACCACAAATTTCAATGTATCACAGATGTGCACATTCTGCTGGATAGCTTTCACTTATCTGAACAAACATGTAAAAACGCACACACGCAGGCACACAGTGTCCTGAGCTGGATAGTGATTCAAACATCCAATTTGCTGGGCAGATTACCCAGGAGGCCCCCGATGTTTGCCACCTGAGAGGGAGTGGGAGGTGACTCATCGGGAAGATGCTAATATGAGTTTTTACCTGCACACATACACACCAACACATGCATGCACACACAGCACACACACAAACATGGCCAGTAAATATTAATTCTCAACAGAAGCACACAGCGACTGGCAACTTAATTACACTCATTTCGCTGTGATTGTCTCCCACAGGAGCACAGAAACACAGACTAACACATTATTGTCATATTGGATCATTTCCCCTATGAGTGTGTGTATTTGTGTGTGTTTCTATGCAAGCTTCCACTCTGTGTGCAATAGGAACCCAAAGCTGCAATTACTAACTGCATCGGCACAACGTTATTCTGCCAGATTTTTCTTTTTTTTTTTTTGCCTTCCGTTTGCTGTGATTTATTTCACATTTTATACAAATCTCTCAAAGTTTCCTCCACAATGATATACACTGACTTGCTGTAGAGAATATGCTGACAACAGATGTCCTAAATTGGTGCAGTAATCACAGAATGATAATATATCTCATAATTAAGACAAAAATGAAAAAAGCTTGTTGAGCAAATTTAAACAAAGGTTGTCTTCTAATTTAAAGTCATTAGAGTAACACAGTGAGGAAGATTGCAGGGAAATTAGTTTCTACAGTTTTTATCTGGTTATTTAAATCTTTGATTCAAAGTTAAAAGTACATTTTATAGTATGATCCCCAAAGTAATTTCACAAAGTACTGCAATTTATTATAATATGTTACTTTTTGAAAACTAGTTTTCAAGATTGCATTGATATATGAAGTTTTTCCCTCTTTTTTTTTACACACTGGGTATAATTTGCTTTAGTTTATGATCAGTGTTTTGGAGGCAGCATGGGTTGCTAGGAGAAGAGTTCTACAAAGGAAAGAGTTCAGAGCAATCTATTTAAAAAACATTCAAAAAGTGATTCTGAACTTCACCATCATGGGGATATTGTAGGGTCTTTACATTATAAAAGGTTTCTTGAGATCACTGGCACTATATAAGTAAAACTGACGTGAACTGAGCTTGTTAATTTTTGGCACTATACACTTCTAAACCATGAACTTGAGCCATGTCATTTTAATCTGTGTAAAATGACCTTCGAAGGAGAGCATGAAGAGTGAACAAAAGCTGTAAAATTGCAGATCAAATAATGAATTCACTGTAAAATTAAACTGCCTAGATCAGTGAGATAAACATTCAACCTCAACTGTCCCTTTTTTTTAACAGTTTTCTTTAGGAAAAGCTAATACAAACAAGAAGTCCAGGTTGAAGACTAACAGAGTAGTTTTGATTCAACTAAACCACAGCAGTATCCACAAATGCAAAAACAAAGCAAAACAAAGATAAAGGCAAGCTGGGAATATAGTGATTACCTTCAGCAGTAAGAACAGAGTTTGCATTGGGCTGACAGCATTTTCCAAAGTGCCTTTAAAATAAGCCCCACAGATGTAACATTTCATTCTGAAAAAACGAAAGCAAAAGTTGAGAATACCTCTTAGATAAAAATAGATGTTTTATGTCTTTGTTGATTTCCTATCTACATAGGCCACAGAAATTCTAAATGTGCAAAGCAGGTTGTTTGATGTAGAAGGTTGGAAAGAAATATATCAATGATTTTTCAGATTGCTAAGCTTGAATATAAATTAGATTTTCTTCAGATTTTTTAGCTTTGCTGTAAGACGGCAACCTCATACAGAGAAGAGTCTGTTGAGAAAAGAGTCTGTAGAGCACACTGACCACCTGTCAGGAAAGGATCAATCTATTAAGCTTGATTTAATGTTTTGGATAAAGTTCTCTCTCTCTTTAATCCAAATGGAAGATTGGTAAAGATTGGAAATTAGAAAAAGAAGACATACAGATGGAATTATAAAGCGAACAAACAACAACAAGGTAGAGGAACAAGGAAACTGCGAGATGAAGGTATAGTGACTGAGGCAGACAGGCAGATGGAGAGAAGAGTGAGCAAATAAGAGAGAGTTTGGGATGGATGGATGCTGTGATATCAGTGAAAGTAAGCAGGACAGAAATTGTTGAGCTGGTTGTTTGGACAGATGGCTGTCTGTGTGCTAATTACAGACTGAGTGCTTGACACTGTGAACACAATCAAAGAGGAAACTAGCTTTGTTTGTTCAGCTTCACCCACACATAGGCATGCACACAGAAAAAAAGACACTTATATACACATTAAACACCAATGAAAACAGTTTGCAATGCCACAGAGTGGCACAGGCAAATACACAGAAACTCACATTAATACTTACACCGAGGCCCAAAGTGAGACCTGCACTGAAAACACTCTTATCACAAATTTACAATGCACTACTTAACTGAATTGCCACACTGTCCAAAGGTGCAGGATGACAACTGAATAACACAAACCTTTTATCTTCTGTTTTTGTTTTGCTTCTGCTTTTTTTTTTCTTTTAAAAGCTAAATATTTTTTGAAATTTTTGGATGGATTGGGTGGATTTTTGGAATAGAGGAAAGGACGGACGGATGGATGTTTAACATACAAAAGTAGAGAGACATTTTATACTACAATTTGCTCATGAATTTCTCTCATACAAAATAATATTTAATTGATTCATATTTCTCCAAGGCTCATTATGAACATAAAATGCAGTACTGAGTCACCTCTTATTTCTTTATATTTTGCCTCCAGGGAGCCAACTTTTTTCATATTTTTAAAGTGGTCTTGACCAATAATTCTTCAGGCTTTCTGAGCATCTTTTTTCTTTGAATATCAATGCTTATTTTCATTTTCATTCCAGTCCTTGTACCCGACCTAGTTGATCCATCAACTGTCCACAAAAGCCTCATCAGAAATTCTCATTTGAAGGTTGGTCAACAAGGCATTCTTAAGGAAGCGAAACAAGGGTTGAGGTATGGCAATTTACACAAGAACTGGAGCGAAAATCAGTCCACCGGGTCTTAAAAAATAAAAGGTCAGGTGGAGAGGTACAACAGTATCTACAGCTATTTGTAAAATACAGTGGAGGCTCTGTCACAGTTTGGGGCTGGATTTCACAGAGCGCTGTTGGGGGATCCTGTCAAAACTGATAGTATTATGACCACAGACAAATATCATCAGGCTTTGATCCAGAGTGCAATACCATCTGGAAAGCATCTGATTGGCTATAGCTTTACTTTTCAGAAAGACAAGGATCCCAAACAGACTACTAATGCAGTAAAGTATACTTACATAGAAAAACACTGGTGGATTGGCCTTTCCAGAAGCAGGATCTCAACATTTTTGAAGCAGAATGGGATTCGCTTGAAAGAGAGTGCAGGGGATTTGTTTTTTCTTTTCCTATTTCTTTTGTATATGTGACTCTATCAATCCATGTCTTCCATTTTTCTAATCCAGGGTTATGGTGGGATGCCGGAGCATAGCAGTTGTCATGGATTAAGCTGTATCTATATATAGATATATATAGATAGATCTTTCTATTTAGATATCTCTTTCTCTATAAATAGGTATATCTCTAGAGATAGATATCTATATCTATATCACTTTGGTCAACCTGTGCTGTTTTTAAATGTGCGTAAAAATACATTGACTTGACATGTCTTTGAACTGTGGAAGGAAGTTAGAATACCTGAAGTGAACCCATTCAGGCAAGGCGATGACAGGGCAAAGGACACACTGTAAAATATATGATAAATATTGTAAACATTAGAATTTGTTGCTTCCTGTGTATTTGTGTCCCAACTGGTCTGAATTTACGAAGCAAAATAAACATGTGGATCTAGAAATTTTAATAGGTATTTTTTAAAACTACTTTCTAAATAATTCTTTCTTATTACAGAAGGTATGTTTGTTCTCTAGATTTAAACACTAGTCCTAAAATAAATCCTATCTATAAGGGCTAATAATAGAAATGTCAATCATATGTGAGAACTGTTTCCAAGCACTGACAGGAAGCTTTGTTGACATCTGAGTCAGCTGACTACACTCCTTCTATGGCACTGTGCACCACCCTAATAAATGCTATTAGCCAATATTTGAGAAATTAAAACAACATTTATATTAAAGATACAATGGGTGTTAAGCTTTCGTGTTTTGCTTTTTTTCACTTCCAAGTAACCATCCTGCTTAAGCATGTATAATCAGTGAGTCCTGGAAGAGGACATCTGTTTGGTTTACTCGAGCTGCAGTGATTTTTCACTGGCATAAAATCTTTTGTTTGTAGTCTGTTCAAGATGTGTTTGTTTGTTTGTTTGTTTGTTTTTTGCCTTTATAATTGAATGCATCTGTGACTTACAGGGGGACACTTAAACCTCTCCACACTAGCCAAAATAAACAGAATAACCTATGAGGCAACAGACTGTCTCTACCTCACTTTTATCTGTGAAGAAAAACACAAACACAATAAAAATGGCTATTTTCCATAAAAATGTTCCAGCAGCAAAAAAATACACCACAGCACTGTAGAAATAATTTTAAAAAGCATAAAGGAGACTTTATGAAACCTGCAAGTCATTCCAAAGGACACCACTGTGTGTACGTATATTCCCATTAGCCCAATTATATAAACTGGATCATGTTGAAACAATTATATGTATTTCAGACACATAACACAAGCCAACAACTTAACTGAAATGATAGAAGCACACAATTATCAACCAAGGAACTATGAAAATTCAATCTTTCTTTCCTTCACCAAGATGAAAACAGGTATATGTGGATTAATTTATTAGGGTTGATATTTTTGAAACCCATGCAACAGAGCATTGATGCCCCATGTGATATAATTATTATGATAAGGTTATTATGCCATTTATGCTATTCATAATAGGACAGAAATGAAAAACAAAAGATTGTACTTACTCTCTACTTAGATTATGAGCCCCAAGAATTTTCTAGGAAACCACTTAATTCTGGTGGGAAAATGAAAGTTCTTATATCAAGAGAAAAGGTAACTTTCTTAACGTTTCTGAGTAAAAAGAAAGAAAAAAATATCAAACCAGGGAACCCAATGAATCAAGAATTCAATAAAGAAAAAAATATAGAGCACACAGGACATACAGGTTTAGGAGACATACCGCTAAGTGCAAACAGGTGGCGAACTAACACGGGTTAAACTAATCAAGGATGATGAGACAAGGGAAGTTTAATTAAATACAAAGGGCAAGGCACAAAAGGCTACTAAAATAAAACTGGGGGGAAAAAATACAACTAAAGAGGGGAAAGGGATTAACTTGATACAACCTAAATAAAACCAGAAAGTCAAAGTAACTTAAACAGAAGACTCAAAAAAACAGCATTGGAATATAAACCATAAAGAAGCTATACGAAATATAAGCAAAACAGGACCAGGGACTATGGTCACTCACATGGGTGTTTTTTAACTATGAACTATAAACCTCTGCTATGGGTAAAGCTGGGGCGGAGCAATGCTGGGAACTTCAAGAGTTTCAGCAGCATACTCATTAGGACTTGTGGATTGATGGGGAATTTCAGTTTTGGTGAAATTAAGCACCACCAAAAAGATTAAGATCAAGAGTAAGAGTAAAAGACAGTTTAGTTTAGATGTGCAACTGGAACTGGAACTCTAACTTGATCTCCCTTCTGTCTGCCTCGTGAGTCCCCCTTCCTTATTGCTTTTCCTCTCTATTCAAGGCCATGTGTAAGCTTGTTGCATTAGCAAGCCACCCATTCCCACATCCCTTCACAGCTCAGTCACCTCCAAGCAGCCTCATTATCAGGGAAACATAACGAGTGGGGTCTTAACGAGCTTAACGAGGGCCTAACGAGGTGTTGGTGTCTGTCGTTACCTTGGCGTCTGGTTGCGCCTCATCAGGCAGCCATACAAAACAAGGTAACGGGCACCAGATGTTCTGTTAGTTTCAGTTTTTGTCTTGTGTTGCTTATTTTTCTGTTTTTATCACCTAGACTTTATTTGGATTTTTTCATACTTTCGTAATTGAAAAAGTTGGTTAAAATGTGAATTATTTTGAACAAATTCTTCAGTTTTTTTACTGCAGGCATTTTCGTACATCAAAGCAGGAAAAACACAGGTAATAATAATGGCTACATTCAATGCCCTGCAGTTACTGATATTGATTCTTTACCATGCCTTCCTGCAGCACTTATTGGACTTGACCTTATGTTATTTTTTTTTAATAAAGTAATTATTTTTCAAGTTAGGTTTTTTTTTCTATGCCATGAAAAAGTGATTGATTTGACCTTTTTTGCAGTGGCCTATTTTTTGTATGCCCATCAGAAAAATTGTGCATCTACACTTCAGTTATTCCCAATAAAAAGCTTACTTAAAAAATTTAATTAACATCTGTAGACAAAGATATATACATGAAAACTTGAAGATTTTTAAGTTTTGTTTTTTGTTTTTTTTCTGTTGTTATTTCAATTATATTTGCATGTTCGAAATAAAATTATATCTATCTATCTATCTATCTATCTATCTATCTATCTATCTATCTATCTATCTATCTATCTATCTAAATGGAACTAGATGGCCATAACAGGATAACTGATCAACTCAGTCATTATGACCATCAATGTTTTAAACCAGATTTAAATAGCAGCCATGCTTGCAGTCAGCATTTATGCTGGTAATTTTGTGAAAAAGGTTTATTTTAGTCCAGATTATGAGACCCTAAACAAATAGTTCTCTTAATTAAAACTAATCAAACAGGAATATTTTTAACGAAATATTGTCAAACCAGTAATCCACAAATTGCACAAAAAGTGACAGTAAAACAGGACATTACCTCTAGCTTTGTGGGTGAAAGTCTTTGCAATGCAAAAATAAGCACCTCATTCTTTGAGTCCTTGTGAAACAAACTTTTGTTCGGACCTTCACAGTTACTGCAATTTTAATGTGAGAAAAATTCAGAGAGTACTAATAGCCATTACCACTTTATGCATCTGTCCTTGTTGACACAGCAATATACCACTGCATATGATGTTCGCCCCATTTTGTCTTTCTCTTGGTGGGTTTGCAGGGCTTTTGCTTCTTTGGTTAATTATTGTACACCACTGAGTTTCTGCATATTATTGTTTAATAAATGAGCAATAATAGATGAATTATCACATAGACAGCTGACAGCTATACTACAAAATCAACAACAGTGCTGTAAGCATTACATCTCTTCTTTGTGCATCTAAGGCAACTGTGGATCTAAATTAAGGCAGTAAAATGTTCCTCACATAGAAGAAACACTGGATCTTTTCAGTCTCAATAAAAAAGGCCAGAAAAGTTGCTAAAGCATGACCTTGTTAATATTCAAGTGACATTTCCTCATAACAAAATGCTGAATTTGTAGCCTGCCAAGACACATTCAATCATTCAGCTGATTAAACTGTTAATTATTTCAAACATTGTTAGAAGCGTGTTGCCTAGGCATATCTAGTCAGTATTCAGGTGGATATTGACTAGATAGTTTAAAATGAATAAATTAAAATATTTTTAATTCATGTACTCAATCTCTTTTGCCCTTTTGTTGGCTTCTGACAATAAGTCAGAGAAGTTGGTTAAACTTTTGCACTAATCCATAGGCGAACTTATCTTTTTTGTTTGTTTTTGTTTTTTAGACAGTGCTTACTGGAGTAAAACAGACCGTTCTGTCATCTGCCTGCTGTCGTGAAACGTTTGCTGCTGACAAGGCCGCTAGCCTGGCTCAGACTGAGCCGCTAATCCTCCAGTAAGAGCCGTTAAACCACTACAGCTGCGGCAGGCAGTCTGCCACCTGAAGCCAACTGGACTGTCTCAAGCCACACACATAGGGATAGACTCAAACGCACACACAAACTCAGTGATGTACATCATATACAGTAGAATGTCAGACAAAGACACCGCATTTTTCCTCTCGTTTAATCTCTTCTGACAGTTTGTATTTGTATGCGTCTTAGGTCGCTGGATACACACAGGGTCAGCTGTGTGATATTTGTCTGTGTATATGTGCACGTGTATAAAGAGACAGAGACAGACAGCCAAAAAGACCGAAAAAGAAAAGAAAACACAGCAGGACAGAGCTCATGGTTTTGCCTTTTTCTATGTTTTACACGGTAAAACATACATGCAGGAGCTTAGCCCTCTGTCTTAATTATCCCAGTGTGTGTTTGTGTGTTGTTTGTGTATATGAAGCAAAAAGAGAATAATAAAACAAAAGACAATTAAATGGGTAGGTTTGAGAATGTGGCGAAAGGGGCTTACCTGTTTATTTATTCATTTAGGGTCTACACGCACACACAAACTGACACACATTTGGACAGACCTCGAGTGAAACAGCTTGCAATGAATATTCAGTGAATAATATTGTATGTGTGTGTGTGCATGCCCATGTGTGTGTGTGCATGCGAAAGAGAGAGAGAGAGATTAATATGGAAGTATGGTTACCGCCTTGTATAATCCCACTCAACAGGAAACCTACACTCCTGGGACAGGACATTTTGTCTGCTGTGTGTCTATGTGTGTCTGTGTGTTAGCTCTCACAGTGAAGTGCTTTAGGGACATGGGGGTACTTGTGTTTCTGAGTTAAGTAGGAAATCAGCACAGCGAAATACAAAAGGTTAGGCTAAACAGAACACAGACACATGCAAACACATCTTTAGCTCTCGGCTGCTCTCATTTTTTATTTAAACTGTTGTGTACAATTCTGCATTGTGTGTCATTTTATATGTAATTATGGCTTGCGTGCTTTGCTACAGGCCAGCTTTTACATTGGGAACAATTAAACACCTAGAGCATGAACTAGATGGCTCTCCAAGCATATGCATAAACAAAACAAAAAGAAAATGTAAATATAAGATCATATTCTACTATGTTTTAGGAATCTGCACATGTAGGGGACTACTTCTATAATCTACTGCTCTTTACATATGAATAGTCAAAAAAAAAAATACCTGTGAATCATGTTGTCTTTCTAATTATGGCTAACATATGGCTAAGTTTAAGTTGAAAAGAAAGTGTCATATCTAATGACATATACCTGAAGTAGAAGCAGTACATATGTATTATATATATTATACTATGCTATTGCTCAGCAAACACTGATGTTATGATTCTGTCTAGTGTTAATAACAGACATTCAGTCGGACTTTATGCATGCATTAGGAGATGAGATGTTCATCAGTCTTTATTAAGACACTTTAGGTAGCATTCGTGTGTCTAATTAGATGCATGTAGTTTCATAGCTTCTTTGGTGCAGAAAACAAATTGGATGATTAATGTGCTGATGAGATGTGATTGGATAAATTGACAGCAGGATCATTTTATCAGCTAGTTATTCCATCTGTTATTCAGTCAGTGAATCCAATATCAGGTTAATTAATCAGTTAAACAGCAGTTGGTTAATCAGCCAACCAATCATGCTGTAATTAGTTTATTCCTCAAAGAGGTTTTACCTCTCATCACCCCATCTACCTTCACTATCACCACCCTTTTAGATAGTTTGGAAATGAAAATAGTGTGCAGCACATAACAATTCAACAAGTCTTGACTTCTCAGAAAAGGGTAAAGGAGGGAGCAAGTTCTCTGCTGGTGTGCACTTATAATACAAAGTAAAGAACTATTATTGCTCTGCTATTACCTTCTTTGAATGGTTTAGTGCTTAGCTTAGTAATTTAAGCTGTTAGGTTTTGTATTTTGAAATTATGCATTTTTTTTTTTTCAAATCTGACTTCAGATATGAAAAGAAAAATGTACACAAGTTCAGTATTTTACTTATTTACTTATATGTCAGACTTCTGACTTTTTGTCATCTTTACTAAAACATGAATGACTAACCCTTTGAGCTCTGTTTGTTTATAAACAGATACACAAAGTACTCTTCGACTGTTGCATTTCCAACAGAAATACTGTTCACAACATAATTTTCTTGCCCTACAACAGACTGCCAACCTGTGCAGGGTGTGACAGCTGGGATAGCCTCAAGCCCCCTGGCAACCCTAAATAAGCAAGGGGATGGATGGATGGATGGATGGATGGATGGATTGATTGATTGATTGATTGATTGGAATTGTCATAGAAGAATATCATTTTGCCCTTGGAAAATTTACCTTGCATTACATTTTACATAGGCATACATTAACTTTCATTCCCCTTATCCAACCAAACATGTAGGTCTGGTCTACTTTGGGTGGCATGGTTGTGCTTTGGATCACAATATGAAGTTTGCCTGCATGGGTTTCCTCCTGGTATTCTGGCTTGCTCTCAAACTCCAAAGGTATGCATGTTAGGGTAACTGGTGATTCTAAATTGGCTGTGGATGTGAGGAAGATAAAATGCTTAAGATCACTGTATGATTGTATGATTAAAACACTCGAAGTGGTGCTATTTAAATTCAAATATATTACACTAGTTTAAGGAAACTACAAATACCACATAAAGGATGAATGATGTGACAGTATTCAAGATGCATTACTCATTACCATTTTTAAAAGGTTGCCAATAGTATACATCCACCTACTGGGAGCACAGAACAGTAAAGGGTTAACCCTTTAAACCCTGACCTAATTTACCCTTTAAACCAGGGCAAGGCAATTCCAGGTCTCAAGGGCCAGTGTCCTGCAGGTTTTAGATGTGTCCTTGATCTAACACAGCAGATTTAAATGGCTATATTACCTCCTCAACATGTCTTGAAGTTCTCCAGAGGCCTGGTAATGAACTAATCATTTGATTCAGGTGTGTTGACCCAGGGTGAGATCTAAAACCTGCAGGACACCGGCCCTCAAGGCCTGGAGTTGCCCACCCTTGCTAAAAATGCTAACCGTCACCGGTGACGATGTTAGGGTTTAAAGGGTTAAAGGCTGTGGATATAATTACTTCTTTGACTCTGTATTTTTGGCTGAATTTATGGTGTTTAAATATGGTTAAACTAGATGTAATGTTGCTATTGTTTCCTGATCTTGATCTTAACATGGGGTACATAGTATTTAAAAGTCCTGCACTTCCTTCAGCATATTTCAATCAACTTGGGCAGCTGACATTTAAAGAGCTCCTGTAACTGAGATCTAGCAGTTGCAATGAATGTTGATTAGCAGCCACTGCAGAAGGTGAGTCTTCTCAAATTGCAGGGGAAATTACCAGGAATTTGTGGGATAATTCATAAAGTTGTACAACTACTATAAAAAACTAAATTAAAAATAATTCCCCTCTCACCCCTGCGGGCAGTCTATCCTTCAAGCTCAGGTCCTCTACCAGAGGCCTGGGAGCTTGAGGGTCCTGTGCAGTATCTTAGCTGTTCCTAGGACTGCGCTCTTCTGGACAGGGATCTCCGATCTTCCTGGGATCTGCTGGAGCCACTTGCCTAGCTTTGGAGTCACTGCACCTAGTGCTCCGATTAACACTGGGACCACTGTTACCTTCACCCTCCACATCCTCTCCACCTCTTCTCTGAGCCCTTGATACTTCTCAAGCTTCTCGTGTTCCTTCTTCCTGATGTTGCTGTCATCCAGTATTGCTACATCTAGTCCTCATACTAAAAAATTGGAATTTGTGCATAATTTAGTTTTAATTTTAAAATTTCCTTTCACATGAGTGTGCTTAAAAGTAAGTTTCTAATACTTTACACAATGTTCAGATGATAGCAGTAACACTAACACTTGTGTTTGCCATGATTTATTACATATCTTTACACTATGTATTGTATATCTATATCCCAAATACTAATAATACACATAATTCACATTTCCAGAGGAAAAAAGAAAGACAGAAGAAGTCCACATTCTCTAACAGGCATGTGAACAGGAGTGTTAAACAGTAAAATCCCATAAAAACCTTAAACCCTCTCCTTGGGCTCCTCCTGGTGCTTCTCTTCCTAACTTTGCCCCTTTAGATCCGACCTAGTCTACTTTGGGCCAATTAAACATGTTCCTTTACCCAGTCTGTGAATGGTAAAATGGAGTGGATGGCCTTCAGGATAATCCTAGAGAGGGGTAAGAAAGATACATTTGTAGCAGGTCACTGAGGAAAATGACACAGGAACTGTGTGGTAGTCTGTGAGTGAGGCAGGTAGAGACAGACCAAAAAGAAAAGAAAAGAAAAGAAAAGAAAAGAAAAGAAAAGAAAAGAAAAGAAAAGAAAAGAAAAGAGAGCTTTTCCACAAAATCTCAACTCTTTAAATTCTTAAAAAGTGTAGAATCAGCATAGCCTAAACATTACGACTGAAACATACTGTACCTAAAGCCAGTCTGGAAATATCACTGATTTATATGAGAACTGTAGACTATAAAACATGTAAAGTGAATTATTGTGGCCACTAGTAGTAGTATTAATATTATATTATTTAATTGTTGTTGTTTTTAATGAGTTTGCTACCAATGTGGGTTTGTGAGGGGGAGCATATTTCATTTTACTCGATGAGAGTCACTGAGACTATTATGAGACGTCATCAGTGAGGTCTGTATGGAAAACTGAAAGACAATCAAAAGACCAAAAAATGTAGTATTGTGTTACAATGGTGCTATTGCACAACAACATGCCCTGTTACCCTTCAACTATTCAACTATTTTTCTGGCCTTTAATTAGTTTCTGTCATCATTGGACGTATTAGCATCGGCCAAGATATTAGATATTCATAAAGATATCCATGCTCCCTAGAGACACTGATTAGGATGAGAAAACACTCCCAGGTGAGGGTTCTTTAGCTCTCTTTAATATCTTAGATGGAGATGAAATCGATCCGCAATCCCATTCGGAGTGCTGAGGTGAGGATCTTCCCACAGTGAGCTCACGATGTGTTAT
The DNA here is from genome assembly GCF_036321145.2 of Pelmatolapia mariae. NCBI lineage: Eukaryota > Metazoa > Chordata > Actinopteri > Cichliformes > Cichlidae > Pelmatolapia > Pelmatolapia mariae. The sequence continues at coordinate 32,995,564 of NC_086237.1, read as the reverse complement.
ATAAAGCAGATTAATATCGCTGCCATATTTAGACCTCCAATAATTATTCCTCAACTTAATTTACAAGATTGTAAATGCTGCACTGAATGAATCTGAACACTAATAAAATAAAGTTTGCATGTCTGATGAAAGTGCATGTAGTTGATAAGGAAGAAAGACAAACAGACTGTCTTAAGTCAAAACATTAAAACCAGTGTTTGTTTATTATTTAAAATTAAAAGAATTTTTTTTTATTGGTGAAGTTTCTGTACTGCATTTCCTATTTTCTGCTGCACAATATTTCTTTATTTATAAATATTTATATAAAAACTGGGTTACTGATGTGAAAACTTGAGTAATAACCACAGAAAAGGGTGAAAAGGCAAGTTTAAAGTATATTCGCTGCACATAAATTTTCATTAAAAACACAATTTTGCAAGCTAATAAGACTTCTATGCCTCAGTGAGTAGCATGTTTTTTGCCATATCTGCATTTTACATGCTGGTTAAAGCAGAAGCAGACCTGTGAAAAATCATGTTTCTCATTGATGCTTCCCTTCAATTTCATGCAAATATGCACATCCTGCTCAGCTCAGAGACCAAATATGGATGTAATCCCCATACTGCAAACTTACATATGCTCACAAGCAAACAAATGGAAAGCATAAAAGGACAGAAATGCAAAAAGAAAAAAAATGGCAGTGAAGCCGCACTATTACTCTGACCCTGGAAGGGTCTGTCTCCACCTGCCTATTTACTACTAGAGAAAGTATAAAGCGACTAATTTAGCCAAAGCTAACATGGTTTGAAAAGAGGAGTTTGACATCTTTAGAAACATACATTTCTTAAAAGGAGTTTGATGACAAGATTTGATTTTTTTTTTTCATTTGTTGGCAGAGCAAAAACTAGTATCCAGTGATACAGTATTACTAAGCTCTTGCTTAAAGTAGGCCAGGTTTGTCAACTTTAAATGTGTAGACCACAGTTTCCTTCATTGCTCAACAAGAATTTGGACCAGAGAAAAACACACCTCTTTATAATTATGTGCTTCCTATCCATTTTTATATATACCGACAGCTTCATGCATCTTGCCACATTCTTTGTATGCATGTCTTTACTTTTCCCCACTCCTTCCTGGCTGAAGAATTGTAAAATACTTACCATTAGCTAACGTAGCAATACCACACAATGAAAAAAACTCGCTACATTTAAAATTGACAAACTGTATCAAAAATAAAAGTTAGATAAATGTTAGTGTTATATGAATCTATATCACTGGTGTAGATTTTTATGGCTGAGCTTATTTTAAATATTTTATATTCAGTTTAATCACCAGTAATGCATCATATTCTCTATATTTATAAATGTCTAAACATATTCATGAATATATTTTTATATTAACCTGTTTTATTAAACTGGACATGGAAGGAGATGTTTGCTTGGTAATGGCTCTGATAACTGATCCCGAAGCAATGAAGGTTCCCATCACCATCAAGGAGCTGGTCCACATGCATGTCTAAACAATCAAAAAGAGCTGCTTTTGTTATCGGAATATGGACTTGCCTCTCAAAATTACAAGCGCTACCGATTTCAGTGAAATTGGAGCAGTAAAGCAGTAAAGAGTTTAACATGCTTCTAGAAACACTAACCACAAATTGGCAATAATTTAAAGGATGCAAAGGATGCATGCTTTATGACAGAATGCTATTTTGAAATACAAGGAGAGAAACTGCTTTGATTTTTACTCACAGCTAATTTTAGATTTCACTGGACAAGCATTGCCTGCCTTGCATGTTCAGTTAGATCTCAATTGTTTGACTTTATTTCCAGCATTATAAATCACAAGTCACATGAATTTTTTACACAGTGTTTTATCATTATTGCACACCTATGCAGACCCTGTTGGTCTTACACCAGCAACACACAAGCTGCAGAGGCATGTGCATGCTCTTCCTGCTGAGGTGAGGCAGTTGTCAGCAATATATTACTTACGTAGAAAAAAAAGTATAATCATCCTTGGGTTTGGACCCAGGATTTTAAGTTCTCAATTTATATCCTTCAGTTTAGGATTTTTTTTATTTTTTTATAATAATAATTGGGGTTTGATCTATTGTCTCTTTGGATTGTTTATATCTCATTCCATGTGCCTTGGTTTATTCCCAGGCCTCCCTTAGTGTTGCGAGACTGTGTGTCTTTGTGGTTAGTCTGTGTATCTGTTGGTTTATTTCCCCCTAGAACTAGACTCTGTTCAGCTCAAACATATATGCTGTGGTATTGCTGGTCCAGTTGTTGCATTTAACTCTTTCTCACAGAGTGAGTCAGAAACTTCAAGGAATTACAGGCAAAGAATTACTCTGAGAACCAGGAATTAAGGGGCTAAAACATCACAGTGTTTTAATAAGGGGAGCAAGTGTTAACTTGAGGTGTTCACTGATTGAGTAACCTGTTTTATATTTGCTGTCCAGCTGGGCTTCCCTTACACTGAAAAAATGTATTTTTGTGTTTTTTGCATTTGTGGGTCCCACTTCTTCCTAATAACATGTGAACATTGCAAATAACTCAAAAAATAAATAATTTCCTTAAACCCAGACATGTAACAAATCATCATTGTTTTATGATGCATGCAGTGGCACACAACTGATGTAGCAAAAGAGCAGAAAGTTTTAGTTCTGAAAAGTAAAAGACAAGGACAGACAGATGAGACAATGGAATAATTGAATACATCATAACCTGCATCTGGATGAACTGCGTAATGTATACAAGAATATACACCTATTTCTGTATCTGGGTGTGTATTTGCTGTGTGTACACAAGGTGAGCAAATGCAGTGTGTGTGTTTAGTCTTTGGGTCAATATCAAGAGTCAAGCCTTATCCCTGTGTAATCCAGCTACCTCGATAAAGCTTTTTTTTCTGTGTGTATGTTTCTGAATGTGTGTATACACACACACACACACACACACACACACACACACACACACACACACACACACACACACACACTCACACGTGTTTAGGATGCACGTTTTATCCCTGCGGAATCCACTGAACTTGATGATCATGAATGGAAAGTGATACTTCAAATAGGTTTGTTTGTACGATGAAATCCTTTCTCAGTTTTTCTTTTTCAATTATATCTCCTTGGGAGTGTGATCTCATAATCAAGGACACAGACTAATGAGCATTTGCACTAATGGACCGTGGGAAAAATCAACATGACTCATTTTATCCAGACTAATAACAGGTAGACATTCACATGGTCCTTAGAGAGTATTGTTTGGGTCTTCTGTTTTTCCTGCTTATTTTTCTCTCTCTCTCTTGCCTTCTCTAACCCTTTCTAGGTGATTATTGGGCTGGCTCTGTCTTGCAGGCGCACATGTTTGAGCCATCCCTTCCACACTATTTCTATATTGTGTAATCAAATTTCTGGTATTTAAAGGCTGGATGGTGTACCCATTCTCCACCAGACCGTCCTCATGAATATGGTTGTACTACTAATGGTTGTGGCTTTTGGTCTGTAACGTCATGTATCCATCTTCTTTTCCACTTGGAACCCAACCTGAAACCTGTCCATCTGGCTATCCACTTAACTGAGGAGTCTTACAAGAACCTCAAGCCAAATCTACCCACTTCATTCTGTTTCTCCCATTCCCAGCCAAGGAAAGGACTTACCTGTGCTCCACCTGCCTGCCCACTCTCCACCTGCATTCTCAAGGATTCCCACCTGCCATTTGTGTACGTCTCTAAAGGCCCTATTGAGGAAACAAACAAGTGAGCCAGTGAAAACACTCTTAATTCTAACCAATATTCTATTGTACTCACTTTGGCAGTTGCTAACATCCTCTCTCCTCTCTGGCAGGATTTCCAGTCTCTGCCATGTAAAATATACAGCCTCAACCAGCCATTCACCAGTTTTTTTGCAAACACTTATCTTTCATTCAATAATCCTTTTAAAACTGCCAACTGTTGTTTGAGTCTGTTCTCCAAGTCTGCTTTAAGCCAAAACATGACATTCAGAGACTTCTGCTGGTCCCTGAGCACTGAAGGTCATCTTGATTGTCTTGATATGAGTCATGTTTTTCCTTTTCTATGGTACACCAATCCTAAAAGGTTTTAACATATATTCCATGTCTGAACCAAATGTGTTTATAGATTCATTAAATTCTAATCAGTTTTACTAATATAGCAACAACAGTCACAATACCAGTTACATCATATTATAAGATAAAGACCCTGCAAGGTAAAGCAATAATAGAGAGAAATTGAGAGAAAACCCCAACAATCAGAGGACTCGCTATGAGCCAGAACTTGGTGACAATGTCAAGAAAAATCTCACTTTTAATGGGAGGAAACCTCCAGAAGAACCAGCTTCAGGGAGGGGCAGCCATGTGCTGTAACTAGTTGGTGTTTATGCGTAGGAGACAGGACAAAAGTCACACTGTGAAAGAGAGCCACAGTTTATTAATATTGAGTAATGATTAAATTCAAAATGGTGTAGAAGAAGAAATACTGAATTTATCATAGGAAGCCCCCAGCAGCTCAGGCCTGTTGCAGCATAATTGAGGGGTGGGCGTGGGGGTGGCTGTGTGTGTGTGGTGGGGTGCAAGGTCATCTGATCAACCCTTAATTATAACCTTTATCAAACAGAATCCAAATCTTACAAGTAGAGACGGTCTGCCTCCTGAATCCAAACTGGTTCCACAGAAGAGTAAATAAAAAGTAGGTCCTTGAAAGACAATTAGACAGTTCTACCATCTATTTTTATGAAAAGGTAACTGAACCTTAATATAATATAATATAATATAATATAATATAATATAATATAATATAATATAATATAATATAATATAATATAATATAATATGTTAGTACATGGGAATGCAAGCGTTAATCCCATCTGGGCCTCCCAGCCCATTGTTCCTTCAGTGGGCTGGTTTCAGTCATTATGCAAATGTACTGTTTATAAGATTGGGGAAACCTGCAGTCAGCTGAGACTGAAGAAGTCACTTAGATGAGTGACGAAACGTTTCTCCCACAAAACACTACGTCCAGATGAACAGATTCAACTTTTGGAGACCCGGTTACTGCGTTCACCAGATATCAACACGATTTCGATCTGGTCCTCACATGTTAACCTCTTCGACGTGTCAATGGCTGTGAACAAAGAGCAACTTGTAAATAACTCATGAAAGACTAAAGTTACGTTGAAATCAAGCACACCATTGTTTTTCTTGTGGCATTACCAATAAGTTTGATGTGTCACATGGCCCTCTTCCTATTGAAAAAACAAAAGTTGTGAGCACCAGTCCAACACAGTGCACAGTTTACTAAAAAAAATTCCCCACAGCTAGCCAACCTGAGACAAGACGAGTCCACAGTTAGAGGTCATAAGAGGACCATTCATCACCTTCATTTGTGCTGTTTCTAAACTTTACGAATTCTAAATCCTGACTGAAACTCTTCAAATAAAGACAACAATTGTCTTTTGTCTTGTTTCTAGCTCTAGTTTGTCTGTTTTTTAAATCTTTTACATGACTATAATAAAGATTATGTATTCTTTTGTCTTCATCTTCTTTCAGTTGCTCCCTTTAGGCGTTGCCACAGGGGTTCATCTGCCTCTTACCCTATCCCTGGTATCATCTTTAGGCACAACACCCCTCTGCATGTCCTCCTTCACTACACTCATGAACCTCCTCTGAGATCATCTGCTTCTCCTGCCTGGTTGCTCAAACTTCAGCAGATTAGTGTCTCGTGTGTTATATATTTTGTTTATTGATGTTTCCAATTCGGGCTAATAATTAAGGCATTTCTGGTTACTCCGTCTGAAATCAAAATTAAAAATAGTATTTTTCCACAAAAAATCATCATAACTTAACTATGAGAAAGCTGCTTATATCTACCCTAGGTCCAGAAAATGTGGAGTGACCAGTGAGTTTGTTACAAGAGGCAAATAATATGATAATAATCTGATTGTAATTTACACTAATCTGCACAGAAATAGAAACCTTATCAAGAAGTGGAGTGGGTGTGCTTAAATTTTACTGACATATTAAAGTTTGCCTAATGACAAACCATAAAATGTTATTTTCAGGGTTTTTGTTGACACCTACTGTCAAACTGTAATGTATACAATTATATCAAGGCTTATATGGTACTTTTGTAACAGTCTGATTTGTATTACATAACAAAATAAAAAGGGTACATTTAAAAAAAAACATAATGGACTACTTTCTTCATCACTTTTGTAAAAAAAAAAATTTCTGCAGTGATCCATATCTTCACTCTGGCTGAATTTCTTCCAATATAAAGTAACTTGCAGAAGGCTCCTTCAGCACTGCCTTTCTATCATTTCTATTTTGTCATCTCCCTTGCCATTCATTTTTTAATTCATTCATGTTTCCTGCTCTCTCCCTTGAATAGATCTGTATCTGTCTGTCAGTCAAATGTGAAATCTCAGAAGTCATTGATCCAGTTTTTGGCAAAACTCAAAACTGCTATATTTCCGTTTTTTCTGAGATTCCAGGTGTATTAACTCAAAACAGCTAGTGAGATACAGTGAAAGAATGGGTCACTTTCAGGAGCACAGTGATTTCCAGTGTGGTACCGTGATAGGATGCCAGCTATGCAACAAATCCAGTCATGAAAATTCCTTACTAAATAGTCCACGGTCAACTGTTAATGGTTTAATAACAAAGTGAAGGCAATTAGGAATAACAGCAACTCAGCTACAAAGTGATAGGCTACATAGAATTATAGAGCGTGGTCAATGGATGCTGAGGCTCATAATGTGCAGAGGTCACCAACTTTCTGCAGGATCAATCGCTATAGACCTCCAAACTTCATGTGGCCTTCAGATTAGTGCAAGAACAGTGCATAATGAGCCTCATGAAATAGGTTTCCATGGTTTAGCAACGGCATCCAAGCCTTATTTCAATGCAAACCGTCAGATGCAGTAGTGGAAAACACACTGCCACTGGACTCTAGAGCAGAGGAGATGTGTTCTCTGGAGTGACAAATCCCGCTTGTCAATCTGGCAATGCAATGGACAAGTCTGGTTTTGATGGTTGCCAGGAGAATGGTACTTGTATGATTGCATTGTGCTAAGTGTAAAGTTTGGTGGAGGGGAGGTTATGGTGTCGGGTTGCTTTTTCATTTACCAAATATGGGCACGTAAACTAATCTCACTTTGCTCCTTTGAAGCTGAATGTTCAATTAGCTTTGAGCATTCATGAACCTACCCAGAACAAGAGAAACTGTAATTAAGCATAATCATAATTCCTCAAGCATGCATCCATCTTGCATTATTGTACAATCATTGTAAACACACACACACAAATAAAAACAGACTGACAGTGTTTTCCAATGTTTAGTAAAACTATTTAAAATGCATCTGACTCGTTATCCATTTTTCACCAAACTAATTCCAATACACAAAAGAGAACAGAGCTTATCTTCTCCAACAATCAGTCTCTCACTTAACACTGACTTTCAGATTTTGTTGTGGCATAGGGGAGAGCCAAGATTTTTCAGGCAGTTAAACTGATGCACTTAGAAAGTCAATGATGTCTCCAAGAGAGGAAACTTGGTACAAATACACACTTGCAAACTGCACTCAAATAACAAAAATCATGCTGTGAGAGGAAGAGAGTGAGTACTGGTTATTTTGACAAAGCGGGAAGACACCTACAGATGAACAATCCCACACAAAAAGACGGCAAGATTGACGGGTAAAATTGGAAAAAAATCAAAATGTTCATGGCGTTCAGGCTGCCTGACTTATATTTGTGACTTCATATATGATTCATCTTTTTCTCTTTCATTTCTTCCCCTTTTTTCCTTTACTGTCTTCCCGTGTTTGGTTTGTATTTGTGTTTCTTTACACCATCATTTTGCATCAAGATGGATTAGCTCCACTTTCCTCCAACAGTCCAAAGACTTGCATTTTAGGTTAACTGATTATTGGCTATAGGTGTCTCTCTGTGTCAACCCTGTGATAGTCAACCCAAATAGCCCAAAAGAATCTCAAATCCCATTTAAATTTATTTGAGCACAAGTGCTACATGACACCTTAGAGAGAAACAAGATCTCTTTGGATACATGAGCAGAAAGTGCAGTCACTGAATTATTCTCATGCTATTTAGTGACCATTACCTAATAAAATTAACAATAAGTGAATGAAAGACATTTCAATATTTCTCAAAATTGATTTAATTTTGGAATAAGGTCACACTGACATCTTTCACTTCATAGTGAGGTTTTCATTTAGGCAAGCAAACTGAAATGTATGCACTATGTATTAGCAAATTGTACTTAACACAACACCAAGAGAGGGTGTGGGTGGTACCAAAAGTCTTTGCAGTTGCAGCAGACAAGTGCAAAGACTCCAGAATAATAACACTGCTCCACAGGCAACTAAAATTACTAAAAGTGATGCAGGGGAGCAAAACAGAAACTCTTGAAAACAGCAGTGAAACATCGGGAAGCCTGATTCCTCAGACAGCGTTCGCTTGAGAGCGCTTATGGGGATACCTTGATGTTTTCTACTTAAATTGAATACTTTTATCTGTCAGGCACTTGTCAGGCGACAGTAAGAAAAAGTTACTCCTCAGGTAACCTAAAGTAACTGCTGCAGTCTCTTTAAAAGGACACTGCTCGGCTAAAGTTAAGAATGCATTTTCACAATTTCTCAGTCAGTGTTTTGAAAAGACAACAAAAGGCAAAAACTATCAAATGCACACCTTGTAATAACTCAGATAAATAACTAGAGGACTTGAATGAACACTTAAGAGGCTGATAGTAAGGTAAAAGCAATTTGACTGATGATGATTTTCAAAAGCATGACTTGAGAAAGGTCTTAATGGACCATATGAGTAACATTAAATAAAAGGGAAAGACATTTTACTACACTGTGCATACAAAATAAGTGTGAACCAGATTTTTAACAATTTTTTAAAATTATTTTTATTGACAGTAAATTGACAATATAAAGATATGGACAGAAAAGAAATAATTAGAGATATAAAGAACATCAGATGTTTGCTTGTTGCAAACAGGTTTTTTTCATTATTTATGATTTTTAGTGATTGTTTTTACACTGTGTTTAATAAATTTAGATGAATACTTTCAGGAGGATCAAGGAGGTATGAAGAGTTGAGAGGATTGAATTGAGGATCAGTTCATTAATAGTATGATGCACTTGAGACTGTGCACTGTATGGGAAATACAGTGTTAAATAGGAAGTTCAGAATAAGTGATTGTTATTACCACCATGGCAGTCTGATCAGAATGTAAAGACTACAGTCACCAGTGTTGCTCCAGTGCTCATTTTATTTTTAGATAAAGGCACTTTTAACTACATGGACTACTAAGCTCAGCTAAACTGCTCCACATGAAGAGAGTGGAAGGGAATGCAGTCCTTTAATCATTTGTGCCAGGTGATTTCCATTAATTGACAAAGTAACACAGGAGCCAGTCGGTGATAAGAAAATGAGGACAAGAATTGACATACAGGAGCTGGAGGAGGAAGAAAAGGATAAGCGAGAAAGGGTAAATAAAATAGGAATCTTTACACCACATTGTCATTATATTAGAAACTGTGCCTGTATAAAACATGCTCATCAGTTAATCAAAACTTGGGAACTAATTATATCATATGCGCACAGCAGCATTTTTTTCACTTGCTATAGTTGCCTCAAAATATGTTTGTGCCTCTGTGACTACTGCCAGGCTCTGTAAATCCTTACAGGAGCTGTAGTGCAAAAGAAAATTAGTCAGGTGACTCATGGAAAGGAACACGATGCAAATTTAGGAGCTGATGAAGAAAACGATACCAGGTGTAGAGGTAGAGGTCAATGCTGAGTGCCAGTGAGGGCAAAAAAAGCTGAAGGCAAGTGCAGGCCAGAGTTCTTGGACAAGAGGATTCAGTTAGCCGACAAAAAGCTTTTAACAGTAAACAACTTGAAAAATTATGTCACATTTTTATAATAGCACATTTAGAGCTCAGTATTCTCTCTCTGGATTTGCAGATGTGATTCGACATGGGAGGAAAAAAAATCAATAACTCTAAAGGTTATCAGGTTTAAGGATACATGTACATGTTTCATCTGTTTTTCAGTAAAATAACAATACACCATATACCTTTGTATAGATTTTTAAAAATAGTTTTGTTATACAGAATCCTTTTGTTATACAGAATCCTAAACATAGAATTCATTGTCACAAAAACAATATCAGCCTGTCTTGGTTACCCTGACCTGATCAGCTTAATTATTACAAAAAAACCCTTTCTGCACCGCATTTTGTTTCAAATGAACATTTGGAATGAAAGTGACAAATTATGAACATTACTTAGACCTGTTGCCACCAAATGTCCTCTATGCTTAGTCCTTTTGTCATGTACAAAGGTAAAATTTATGAATTCATTGTATGTCGCATGGATGTTCCCCACATTGCACCGATCCATCATGATGGGCAGACAGAACATGTATCAATACATCAACATTTGGCATTTTGCGTCCGTCATACTTTGCATCTGCATAATTCTACCGTATTGTCCTTTAACCTCTTTATTGATTATTCAGAATAAATGAAGGTGGCAGTTACAGTGAAATATAAGCTTTCGGGTTAAAATAGGTTGAACTAAATTGTACATTTCCCCTTTACTGTTGTTTGATTTGAGACTTTGTTTCATCCACAATCCCCTACCCACTCTGTCATATACACTCATGCCTGTGGCCTTTCTAGCACAAAATAAATTGTCTCTAGTCGGCTTTTGAACAGTTTGAGAACAAGGAAATTGTAATTCACAGGTCCCAGGTTCCATGGAGACTGTAACATTTAATTATGTATCCTTTAAACATTTTAAAGGAAATTACTATTTTAGGGGACATAAGAAAATTTTTTTCTATGTGACAATCTGAAATCAGAAAATATATGAGAGCAATTTGCAAAACTGCTCATCTCAATCTGAGCCACTCTACACAGCCACGAGTCTCAAAAGAGACTCCTTTACATTTTAGCTGCTTCCTGTGTCAAACTCAATTGATTGACCATATAAAACAAATTGAAATTCAATTGCTTGCAGGGGGACATGAAAGAATTACTTTTGGAGATAACAGAGTGAAGGGAAGAGGGACTCCTCTCGAACAAATTATTGACTATGAATATGAAATAAAAGTCATGCTCAGTGTGTTCCTGCGAGAAAACAAATCTAAAGATCAAACAGGAAAGGAAGCAGACTAATTGCCAAAGTCACTTTTACTGTGTAACTAATGGATGGCTATTGTGAATTCTCCTTTTCATTATATGGTTATAACCATACTTTGGTTTTTTTGTTGTGTGTGAATTACATATGCTATGGCATACATAATCAATGTTGTGGTTTTAGGTGTTGAACATGATTTATTCACATCCTTTTTTGTAAATCATCAATGTTCATGTTCTGATTTCCAGTCAGTTATACTTTCTGCCTCCTGCTGGTTTTATGCTCAACTTATAAGATATCTAAATGCATTTATAATGTATATACCCAAACATCAAACACATTAGCGGCTGTATAAAGACCTGCTTATAATGAGATTTCACCAGCTCCTAACCCTGCCAACATGTTGACCAAATATGCAGTAGCTTTTACAAAATTACTCGCTACTAATGGGCCCCATCTTCAATGTTATGTCACTGAAACATCAAAACAAATAAATATCAAAGCCATCCAATTTCTGCTGCTAGAAAGGACAAAAGCAGATCTCCGCAGTTTAAAAGCTTCATCTTCTATAGCATCTTATTGCAATCTATTAAATAGCTGTTGCAATATTTCACTCTGGACCAGACTGGTGGATTTACCACCACCTGACCCACATTGCCATTCCCAGAACTATATTCCTCGTGCGTCTAAAGATAAATCAAAAGTTTGCAAGTTCAAGGCTAGCTGTGTTTCACTTATTTTGTTTCATTCATTTGTTTAGCTGAGCAGTGATTTGGTCATATTTTGACATTATTAACTGAAAACAGGAAGCCTCATCCACCCCCTGCTTAGAACTACCTCAGATTTACAGCAACCTTTCAACCTGGGCGACAATATGGTTTGGTTTAAGGCACAGAAAAATATAGGTATTATTATCATATTATTATTCTATGAAGACTTTGTGACTCTGTAACTATGTCACCTCACTTGCTCCCCATCAAGCTTGAAAAAACAACCTATGGAGTCGTTTTGATGACGGGACATGAAGAAATATTCATTTCCTGCAGAATCCCTGCTTACCAGATTTCTTCTGAATTACAGTAGGCACTTAGAATAAATAAAACTCTCCCTTTCTCCTCAACTCCCCGTGGTGATCCCGTGTCCTTTGATCAGCCTAAAACGGAGGCTCCTTTCCATTCCTTATATATGAATATGACAGAAACTGGGTGAGGTGCTTCATTTTCACTTCAAGAACAAACATGTCTCTGCTACATTTCTGTCACCACAAAGTCTGTTCAGAAGTACGCGTGTGCAAGCATGTGGAATATTCATTGATGTTGTGATCAGCCTTTCAGGAGAAAGTCCCTTTGGAGCAGTTTAGATTTAACAAGTCTCCAGTGGGGGTAAGAAGCAAGGGATGAACAAAGTCACCTGAGGATAATTGGGAACACAGACAATAGAATAGACTACACAAATTAAGTGAGATGGGATGACAAAGTAAACGTGGAGCTCCCAAGTAAGACACTGCCACTTTTGTAATGTATGCTCTTCTTTCGTATAGCGTGATTGATCTAACATTTTGTGTGATATCTGTCATGTGACCTCAGAAATGTAATAAACCAAGGTAAATGTTTGCAAACAAAAATATCTTTGTGATTTTCATAATGTATGTTGTCTGTAAATCTGTAACCACATAAACATCAACTACACACATACTGCAGCTAAGCCCCACAGAAGATTGGATCTTCTTCTAACACCTTAAATAATATATCAGTATTAAATTTAAACATTGTCATTTAAATAAATCAGTATTGTGACCGGAGAACAACCTTAGTTGATTTCTTTCTGAGAGTTACGGCTGAAAGTTAATTTCAGTGTCATACAGTTAGTCCCCATTAGTATTTACACAATGACACAATTTTTTTTTTGATTTTAATTTGATTTTAAACTGAACAATCAATGTGCGACTGAAGAGCAGACTTTAAGCTTTAATTTAAGAGGTTTAACAAAAGTATTGTATTCATTGTTTAGGAATTACAGCCATTTTGTACATACTCACCCATTTTCTGAGGCTCAAAAATAATTGGACAATTAACTGACAGGCAGTTTGTGTACAGACGAGTCCTATTCCCTCATTATTTCATGACAAATTTAGCGGGTAAAATATCTGCAGTTCATTCCAGGTGTTCCCGTCGTATTTGCTAGCTGTTCACTGAAACACTGTTCAACTGGAAAGTAGAGATGTTGATGTGATGAAGTCATTAGGCTGAAAAACCAAAATAAAGCTATCAGCTATCAGCTTTAGGAGTGACCAAATCAACAATGCGGTACATTTTAGATTCTTAAAAAGAATAAACGCACTGGCCAGCTCAGCAATATCAAAAGGCCTGAAAGTCTGCTGAAGATAACGACAGCGGATGACAAGTTGGAAGGCAATCACCGACAAGGTTTATAAAGTACAAATCATGATGTTACACTAAAGAACCAGAAGGCCTGATTAGGTTTTGTCAGAAAACTTAAGAGCCTGCACACTTCTGAAGATAATGATAACAACAAAATTTGGGGGCTGACAATTAACCTGCTGCAAAAAATTGGGTAGAGAAAAGTATGGAGAAGGAAGGGAATAGCTTGTGATCTGAAGTATACCACATCATCTGTCAAACATGGTCGAGGTAATGTGGCATGGGTATGCATGGCTCCAAAGTGAACTGAGTCATTAATATTTACTGATCATGTGACTCTTGTTGTAAGTAGCAGGATGAATTGTGAATTGTACAGATAATAAAAAATACAGAGAATTGCACACTGCTCAGATTCAGCTAAATGATGGAAAGCTGGCTGGATAGCACTTCACAGTGCAAATGGCTAATAACCGAAAGCATACTGCAAAAACAGACCAGGACTTCCTCCAGGTCAATATTAGTATCATTTCCTCTTTATTGTCCAAATACTTATGGACCTGACTGTAAAAAGTAAATATGTTACTTGACCCAGTGGTTAGCTCTCTTTAGCATAATAACAAGAAACTATGCTCTAAGTCACAGGTGTCGAACTCCAGGCCTCGAGGGCCAGTGTCCTGCAGGTTTTAGATGTATCCTTGATCCAACACAGCTGATTTAAATGGCTAACTTACCTCCTCAACGTGTCTTGCAGTTCTCCAGAGGCCTGGTAATGAACTAATCATTTAATTCAGGTGTGTTGACCCAGGATGTTATCTAAAACCTGCAGGACACCGGTCCTCGAGGCCTGGAGTTCGACACCCCTGCTCTAAGTTAACAATATCAGCTTATGATCACCACTAAAGTTCATGTTTTTCAAATCCAATGATATCGGCAAACCTATGAGAGGTTGCATGGAACGTTTACGCTTGATACAAAAGTAAAATAGAAAGCTTAGAATCTGTTGTGTAAACTTCAGAACCATGACATACTGCGGGCAACCTTCATAGGAGTGTCAAGCTTGTAGTGGGACTTTAAACACATGTTTTACTGCCACAACAATGCCTGGCCCATCTATGAGGGCAGTGTTGGGAAGGTTACTTTTAAAATGTATTCCACTACAGATTACATGCCCCAAAATGTATATTGTAACGTATTCCGTTACTCAGTGAGAGTAACATATTCTGAATACTTTGGATTACTTTATTAAGCTTTTTACAACTGCATGAATGTACTATTGCTGTGTGATTTATTACTATTACTGAAGGTTACTCACCATACCAATAGCAACTATATTTTTAAATCTTAATATAAAATGAGTTACAGTAGGGTGGACATTAGGTAAGGCTACACTTTTTGCAGCGATCTTGTATAGAAAACTATTCCACGTATATAAAACAGGTTTGCGGCTCCGAGCTGTAGTAAAGGGACCTCCGTCGGGTTCGTGTCGGGCTCGTAGCTGAAAACTAGCTTTACTTTGTTGTCTGGGTCAACTTTGCTAAGGAGAGACAGAGAGAGGCGTTGAAAGGCTGCTCCAACGGAACTTATTGTTTCGGAGGAAAACACGAACACTGTGTAAAGTTGAGTCTTAATAGCTTACTTACAGCTGGGCTCGTCAGGCACTCTTTTTGGCTGCAGTGGTTATTATTATATTTACATGCTTCCAGCTCCCGTTTCTGGTCAGTGACAACTCTTACTTTTCAACTCTTTTTCTCCCTCCCTCGCGCTCACCGACACATAACGGGTATGTATGGCAGTCCATTCTCCCTGCAGCACGGACAGTGTTGGGGAGTAACGGAATACATGTACCGCCGTTACGTATTTAGAATACAAAATATGAGTAACTGTATTCCGTTACAGTTACCGTTTAAAAAGGTAGTATTCAGAATACAGTTACTTTGGTGAAATAAATGGAGTACACGGCGGTACTTTCCTGTTTCATATTGTCGCGGGTCAGGACTGTTTGGGTTTTGTTTGACAGCTATATTCTGTTGTTCCAGGCGGCAGCGTTACGGTTGCCATGGTTACAGGGTGACGCTCTCTCTCTGCGTGTTTCCTGGGTGAGAGAGCGCTTTTTTGTTGTTGTTGTTGTTGTTGTGCTAAGCTAAAAGGCAGAATGCTACAGGCATCGCCCTAAAGAATGTAGCCTCATGGGCAGTGTAGTCCGTGCTGCAGCGAGAATGGACTGCCATACACGTTATGTGTCTGTGAGCGAGGGAGGGAGAGAAAGGAAAAGTCCGAGCTGTCACGGAGCAAAAACGGGAGCTGGAAGCATGTAAATATAATAATAACCACTGCAGCCAAGAAGAGTGCCTGACGAGCACAGCTGTAAGTAAGCTATTAAGACAGAATACAGAATACATTTTGGGGGCATGTATTCAGTATTCTGTAATGGAATACATTTTAAAAGTAACCTTCCCAACACTGAGCACGGACTACACTGCCCATGAGGCTACATTCTTTAGGGCTATGCCTCTAACACTCTGCCTTCATATTAAATCATTTTTTCAACAGTCATTTTTAAAAATATTTCTTCACGTCATTATGAGACGCGAGACTGAGACACAGGCATTTAAGCCTCTTAATGCGTGTTTTGTTTGGGCTTCCACCGGCGTGGAATTACCAAAAATAGAGAGGGCATAGCCTAACATATGAAACAGGAAAAGACCGCCGTGTAATCCCTTTATTTCAACAAAGTAACTGTATTCTGAATACCACCTTTTTAAACGGTAACTTAACAGTCAACCTATGTAAAGTGCAACATCAGGTGGTAAACAGTCATTTCCTGGTTTGTGATGTGCTCTCTTATGAGACTGTTGGGATAAATCAAACAACTCAGAGCCCCTTGGGGAACTGTTTGGTACTCAGCACTGATATTTGTTAGCCTTTCTACGCTGAGGAACTGGACTCTAACCAAGCCTCCCTGTTTCTATTTTTCTCACTGCTACATTTTGAAGTTTGGGTGACTGGCAGGGCTGAGCATTCACACTTATAAAGGTTATAGGGAGCTTTTAAACTGCCAAGTTTATTTCTAAAGGAGCTGTCTGTCAAAATGACTGGCTTTACACAGATCAAAACACACAAGCTGAGACACAGTTACTCAAACACACACGTGCACACACATTTTTTGTTATTCAATGAGTGTGTCAGTTTGTTTTATGGTGTTTTTTCCACAGTTCGTATGCCGAGTTGTTCATCTCACATTGAAAGCTATAGCACCAGTGCTAATTTGGTAATATCATATTGGCTGTGGATGAAGATAAAACTCAAATAAGCTGTATACCTCAGCTCAGAATATTTAGGTCTATAAACTTTTGGCAACTACTTATTAGTTGCTGGTAGTTTTGTGTCAGAGCTCAGAGGTAAATATTTTAGTTAAGCTGTTAAACATAAATGTTGATTCACAGTCCTGTTTACTTCATACATGTGTGCTGTGCCTAGAAAGCCTTGGATGAAGAGCTTCCCAGTTTATCTTAGGAAAGCAATGTGGATGCGTACTGTAAATTTACAATAAGCATAAAAGGCTTACATTTTGGAACACAAAACTTTTTGTTTGCTCTCAGACTGGCCTCACTTTATTGGTTAGCTGACAGTTTCCAGCCAGAAAATGCATACAACAAAATCCCTTTGTTAAACAGCTTTAAAGTTGTTTCTTACACAAATATTCCCTCGGAAAACTCAACAAAGACAAGGTGTGCAAATAGCGTTCACAATCACACAGCTCGAATCCAGACCTACAGTGACCAACGTTATCCTGTTATCAAAAAGAACATACAACCTAGAATATCATCCAAAACATCTGTCATGTTTGATTCTTGCATTCTCAAATTAAATACACACAGTAAAAATGCTTTATCATAAGAAATATTTGATGCCTAAAGAACATATATTTACTAAAAAACAATGCAGATCTCCAATGTTCCACCTGATTTCACTCAAGTGCAAACCGTCCAGTTATTTATGATTCTTGTCTCCTATAGGAGTAAAAGGACTTGTGCATCTTTATGAGAGGAAATAATTGAATTAAATTGTCTACATACAAAATAGCAGTATTCCAATCAAAACTTTGCTTCCTGGAGCTTTTCTTTGATCTAGGCATGATTGTGAACTCAAACATTAAACGCACATGTATCCAGTTAAATGGTTTACAGTTATACCAAATATTTAAAATAATCATAAAGAAAAGAAGCTTAACACACCAACTTATACAGGAAACCACACACACACAATAAGCCAAATGAGAAAATGGTCCCTATTTTTTCAGTTTAATTCTTATCCATAGATCAAATGGCTCTCTGACATCTGTTCCTTTGCACAATTGACACTCTGGTCAGGTATTTGCTTCTCATGGAAAACGGAAATCAAACCCATAGAATTGTGTTTTATTACTGCTCAACAGATTTACTAGTGACCAAAACCACTACAGTTAATAGCATCAACTAGGCTACAGAATTTGTTATTATAATTAGGAAATTTTAAATAAATAACTCAATTTTTCTATGTACAAAGTACAACACATGCTTTTCTTAGCGTTGTAACAATCATGGAACATAGATACAAATGTATACAACAGGCTTCTGCGGTGAAATGAGAAATGTGCATCTTGACTGAATCCTTGGTACAACAGATTGATAGATAACAACCTATTCTGGTTTTGGATGGGGGGACAACATTGAATAGAGGATTTTGAAAACAAAGGTTCATAATCAAGTATGAAATATGATATAGCTTTATAGGCAGAAAAAAAAGCTATATTAGTTATTAGTAAGCTATGTTAAATTATATTATATTAGTTTAGTTTTCTAGGCTCCCTTATTCAAGAATTAAGCAAACTAGAACTGTTACACAAACATAATACAACTTCCATGACTTTGGTTAACAAGTTTGGGTGGCTATCGTTAAAGGCATAACTGTAAAGTCAACACAGTTTCACAGTCCCAAAATATATATTGATATACAAATATATCCACATTAAGATAGCAATCCACACCACATAAAAATGATATGGTGATATGAGCCAAAGCTGAGGCGTAACTCCAAGATGCGTGGGTGTATTTATCTACACACCTCCATGGATTTTATTCAGGGACCCACTCAAGGTTACAGGCAGGTGACACAGGGAGATATGGTTCTTCAGTAGCTGATAACAATCAAAGTGTGAAGCCGAAGCAAAGCACTTTATGCTGCGTTTCATTTCTTCAAGGGCTTCAAAGCATGAGCTTATTCACAAGCACTGCTAAACACACGATATTATATCCAAAGCCTCCTTCAGTGTTCCATTTCCAACACTTAATTGTGCAGTATGGTAGACTATGAGCAGCTGCTTGATGACTTTTGGAACACTATGTCTCTCTGTCTGCCTGATATCATCAATTTATTATTATAATACATCTTGTATGGTATTGTTATATATTATTTTGACACACATCATCACCTTTTTGCCCTGTATGCAGCGCAGGGTGCCTGTTTGAGGAACCCATGCAATGAACTTTGCACATCACCCTGTACCTGTAAATTTACATAAAGTTAGTCTAAAATCAAAGCTAAAATCTTTTCAGGCTACGTGTCTTTGCAGACCCTCTCTTCAGCTCTGTGAAGCCACATCTCTAATAGTTTTGTAGTTCAGGAATGTTTTTGTAGAGGTCCAGTGAGTCAGGATTGGAGAATGCTCCTCTTTGTGTCACCTCCCGACCAGCAATCACTTGTTTTACAGCTACCTCCACCTTCTTACCGCTGATGGTATACTGCAGAGGAATGAAATAAGAGCTGTCATTCAAGAAAAATGATTTTTCTATTTGCAGCCTGACAGAATAATATAAAGTTTTTTCATAACTAACTGATAGATTTTTTTTTTTCTTACAGGAATGTCTCTGGTCTCCAGCAGCAGGGCGGGTACGTGTCGGGCAGACAGAGCTTTTCTAATGGCTCCTTTAATCTTCGCCACCAACTCTGGACAGAAGGGCTTACCAGGTGCCATCTTTAAGAACAAAATAACTCTCTCTTCTCCGTCAGCGTTGTACTGTGGAACACAAAGACTGTCTGACACTTCCTCAAACGCCTCCACTGCAGAGAGGAGAGGAAAGGAGAGGGCAGAGGGCAAAAAGGCAAACCAAAAAAGATGAGACACAGAGAGAAAAAGATGTGAGAGGTGAAAAGAAAATGAGAGTAAAGATTAAAAGAACAGAAAAGACAAAAAGTGTCCAAACTAAGCAGCGTGAGTACGTACGGAGAATGGCAAGTGAGCAAACTTTAAAAAGTGGACAATGGGATGGCAAAGTCTTATTTTTCCAGGAACATAAAAAGAACCATGACTCAGAACCATTTTCTTTTATTATCTTACACCCACACCCTACTCCATCTGCAGATAAAGACTCACCAATGTTGTAGATCTCTGAGCTGCCGAATCGGACTCCGTTGGGGTTCAGCGTGCCATCACTACAGAAAAAACAGACTTTCTAAATTCAGAGCTAGCGTTCCTGTAATTGCGAGCCATTTTGCCACAAATTTCCACAGGAAAAAAATTACTCTACAGCCTAGAGTTGTGACAAAATATCACGCAAAAGGGCATGAAGTACATTTAAGCCTGTCCTGATGAATCAATAAAACTTATTGATTGCAGTTAATGGCTGACCTTCTGCCCAGCATGACAATGCCCCCTGTCTTTGGATTGATTTTACAGTAGTCTCCGTGGGCCCACACCCCTACAGAATGAGAAAAGGAAAAAATTGTCTGAAACTTTGATTTTTTTTTGTGCATACCTGAAGAACACATACTGAAAACAAATATTAAAAAATGAAGCAGCAATAAATGCAAATAAAAACAGTTACATAATATAAGCACAGATAAATTTAAACTGGGCGATATTCCTTAAAGGGTAGCTGTACAGCAGGGGTATTACAGGTGTCTCTTTATGTACATGTAAACTGTAAATATGTTTCTATTTTTATACAACATTTGTGTGGTTACCGGGATATGTCGAAAAGTATGCTTTATGATATTTGCTCCGATTCTCGTCATTCCAGAAGTGTGTTGGCTGGCAGGGGATTGGCTTCAAGCAGACAAGCTCTCCACTCTCTCCCCACACAGGCTTACCTGTTAAAACACATATTTCACAGGAACAAAAAGTTGCGGTGTGTGTTTCCCTGCAACCCATATAAACCTGGGCACACATCCATATGCACAAACACATAAGCGTATAAGAGACACAGTATAAATCCTTCTCTGATAAAAAAACAGAATGTGTATCGCTCTCAGAGAACCTGATACCTTTAGTGTGTGGTTTCACACAACCCTAACAGCCTCCCTCAGGACGGTGTTATAGGCTTAAAGACTGACTAAAATAATCCCAAACTCTTTCTACAAAACTGCCTTTAAATTATCCTTCAATCCACTCTCCTTTGAGGTGGTGGAGACGTGCCAGTACAGCCTGCAGCAGGGAGCTGGGGAAAGAGGGACTGAAATCAATGACAGAAACCTAGAGGGCTTTGAAGACTTCCACCATGATAAAAAAAAAAAAAAAAAAAAAAAAAGAACACCACCCTTTTTATTTGGATTAATAATTTTAAAAAATGTGTTTCACTAAAGTTGGTCAGTATATTGTTCCAGGGAAAGTTCACACATTCCTTCAGTTACTTTTTGGCCTGGCATATATATATAGATATATATATATATATCTATATATATATACATATAAGCTCCACCATCAGTGACATGTAAAATAAAGGGAGCATTTCTAATTTCCTTGGTAACAATTTTTAAATGTGCTTGTGATTAATTTTCCTTATTAATACAGCCTGAACCTGAAACTTATTTAAAAGCTGAGCACAATCCCTTGACTCTGTTGCTCTATTGTCCCCATACAGTAAATCTCTTAATTGCTATTGAGGTTGAATGAAACAGAAAGTGGTAGGAGGGATTATTAAATTCTGAAGAGATTCACCCAGAGTCTTACCGTCAGGGCTCCAGGCTTCCACAGCCATGCCGAGATTTCTTG
Source organism: Pelmatolapia mariae (assembly GCF_036321145.2). Lineage (NCBI taxonomy): Eukaryota > Metazoa > Chordata > Actinopteri > Cichliformes > Cichlidae > Pelmatolapia > Pelmatolapia mariae. The sequence continues at coordinate 32,973,975 of NC_086237.1, read as the reverse complement.
ATTGAATCTCACCTCGATACACTGGAACTGTTGGGTTCTGGCCCATGAAACACGACACTATGTCAGTGCCACCTGGGAAAAGAGTTGAGAGAAACCGACAAGTTTTCCATTACATTTCTGCAACAGACATATAATTTTTCTAAGAAGTTAAAATTGACCAGCTTGTGTCTTAAGTTTTTGTCATTAACGCTGTTGGAGGAACCTTGACCTACAAATAAGACAGAGCAATGGGAAGTCTGTTAATTCTGTAGCGTCTTAATAAATTCATTGCTTTGGTTTTCATTGTACCGTCAATAAAGTCAGTGAACCCTATAACAGTTATAGCAAGGTTTTCCCATTATAACAGAGTACCATCTGTGTTTCAAAGAGGTGTTCTTTTCTTTAAAAGCAATTCTTGCTTGTTTGTTTGTTTTTTTCTTATTCCTCAGTGAACACGGAGCTGATGAGCGGTTCTAATTGTGATTTCTCCTACAAGCACTGTTGCTCATCTACATGAATTTTAGCTAACTTTATGCTGGCTTTTTTATTTCTGTTTTAAAAGTGGAATCTCCTCAGCTCTTGCCACAAAGAACCTGGGCCAAACATTACTATTGCCCCTGTCCTCTGGATCTTAAACTTCATAAATAATAGTAAGAGCTGTGGTCACAGGAACAGGAAGTTGCTTTGGTGATTCTTCTAGTCTTAACTTTGACCATGTTCGGCATATACTTATGACACCTATGATAAAGACAATGGTTAGTTTCCATATTCCACTTATTTATCACCATTTCTGAGGGGTACCAATAATTTCCTCTACAAATTTTAATTTCAAAAACTTTTCAGGAAGGCGTAGACCATTCTTTAATCCTTTGGAGTCAGTGGATGTTCCAGTTTAAGATGACCTAGCAGCAAGACGCAGCCTCACTGAGTCTCCCTTTTAAATTATATTGAAAGTGCAGACAAAAATAGATTGAAGCCAACAAAATAGGGTATGCTTCTGTTTTAGACACATTTTACTGTAAATAGTCAGAAGTCTTTTAGATATTTTATGATGTGATAATGACTCACATTTAGTGTTATATTGTACATAATTTCAATATATATTTGGGATTCAGGTATTTGTTTTTGTTTGATATTGCAAAGCACCATTTGTGAGGAAAGGTTGTCTCCCATACTGTGTGGTAGGACTAGGGTTAGGGTTAGCACATATGATGACTTAGACCTCAAATGGTGAAACTGGTTCGAGGGAGACAATTTGTACGTTTTTACCTTATTTCATTTAGTTTGGAATACTTGGAATGTACAGAGCCACACCCATATCAGGTAACTATGTAAAATATCAGCAAACACTGACCAAGAGACATTATTAGACTTAATACCAGTGTCTTGTATTTTTTTGCTCCACACACAGGCAGCATTAGCTCGCTGCTCCACCTTCATTGACCTATATAGGAGTTCCTTCCCTTTGCAGCACTTTCCTAAAACTGTCATGAAGACACACACATCTATTCATCTCTTTCTACCTTCCAATCATATACCATTTCTGACACGTTCTATTCATCTCCCTTCTTATTGTTTGTTCTCTACCTCCCTATTTCGTTCCACTCTGCGTGACAGATACCATCCATCCATCTTGTTTGCTTTCTCTCAGTTGCTCTATGCCCTTCTACTGCTCCTTCCTCCTTTCTTGCATTTCTTTGTTCTTTACACTCGTTTTCTCCATCTCTCTTTTTGGCAGGTTCTTTATTGAGCTCTAATTGGCTCCCAGGAGGAAGTAAAAACTTTGTCTTCTGATTAAACACACACACTTATAGTGGGACGATACGCAATTAGATTAATATTACATTTACTTTAATAGGTGAGTACAAACACACAAAAATACATACATACACACACACAAACAGAAGCACATTTAAGCCAAAAGTCAATGTGGTTTTCTTGGGATGCCTTCCGTCATCTGACATTTAGTGTGCATGTGTGAGTAAGGTGTATATACACAAGAGTGTAACGTGTCACACTGATCTGATGCTCCTAACAGCAGTGACTATTTTGAAGTGAAGAAAAAGGTTTTTTGAACTCCCCAGTTAGTTTTCATAGATTTTTGCACATGTGAGTGCGTGCACGCACATCTTCTTTCATTTGTGGAGGTGTTACTGCTTTGAAAAACTACTGGCACAGTTTGAGGTCAAACAAAGCCACCAACTGAGACAAACCAAGCAACCTACACAGCTAACCTACGCATGAATTCATATATCCAAAAATGAACTGAATTGAAACCAAAAATTAAAGGAAAATTTAACCAAAATTGAAAAGATGACTTGGTAAATACTTCAAAATTAACACACAGACACACAGAAGAGAAAAGAAGAGAAGAGAAGAGGCAAAATGGGTGTGGAGAACTGACATATGGAGAGTCAGATGGAGGTATATTAGGATTGAGTAAATCCAGCAGTGAAAGTGTTAAAATCACCCACTGAAGAGCAACAGGGGTCTGAGGTCCCTGCTGAACAGAAAACACACAAACACTCTCCTGATATACACGACAATCTCCGTTAAAAGTTTTCACAACCCCAAGTAGGCTTTAACTAAAGCACATGTTTATGCACACACAGTGACACGGGGTAAAATCAGCAAGGGACCCACATATATGAGCATTCAGAACACACACACACACACACACACACAGCATTGACCTCATGGGTCAAGGTTAGGTCGGTTGGCAGCCAAAAGGGTTGCAGCCCTCTGTTGCCCTTGGCAGCAAGATGGAAAGTGACTGGGGCAGGACCTGCTGTTCCGAGTCACACATACATTCACAAAGAGCCAGCGCTATAATTCCAAAAGGACGAGTCCAGATGAATAACAAATTGGGTCTTCTTCACAATTCACCACTTTAGCTATCATTTTGTTCAAATATTATAACACTATACTGTCAGAGGAACAGGACAGGAACAGGTTGAGCTCTATGGAGACAAAGTCAGAGAGGCAAAGCTGAGATGGTTTGCACATTCTAAATAAAACATGTTTGATGGCCAAGCAGCAAGGTATACAGGCATCTGAAATCTTCTACTTCTACCCTCATACTTCTGCTGCTGGAGTATGGCAGTCCCAAAACCCTTATGGTAAAATATAATGTAATTTGGCACAATGGCTGAACTGATGCACCTCAACGGCACTGTTGAGCATAAACTCATTTTTCTAATGCCAAAAGCTACAACAGTTACAGAACCTACTGTTTCCATAAGCCATTTGACTCATTAAAAAAACCTTTACAAAGTAACTATAAAGGATCTTTAAAGTGGAAGAAGAAAACAGTTTTATCTGTTCAGCTAACATGGTTTCTCAGTGCCTCTGTTTTGTGATACCATTTAATACTGAACTTGTTTTATTGACTTACTAACGCAATTAAAAAGGGGATGAATACAGCTTTGTATTGACATGGAGCTAATAAGCCAAAACTTATTTTTCCTTGATTCGTTCTGTGTTTGTCTCATAAAAGTTGTTGATGTGTGTCACAAAATCGTATGAGTTGTTGAGTAACAACCTATAATGCAAACAAACGAAAATGTGTAATTGCCATAACCAACTATTTTTGAAGTTTTCAGTAGCCATAAAGATTCTTAAGCCTACAGCAAATTTTGCACAGACCACCTTCCTCACTAAACAGATTTTTTTCTTCACTTATCTTACAGACTCTGCAGAGACACAGATATTTACGACAAAAATAACCTAAGAAAATCTGCTTGCAGATTTCTTCTGTTTATTTTCCATCTCTCACCAGATTTCTGCCTGTGATTGACATTTCAGTTGACGCTTGTGTCCAGCATTTCGACTTACATGTCATTGTGAGCATGTGCAACTTTGCATATGTTTGCTTGTGTATTTGAGGCTATATGCTGTACCCATTTGGGCTGTCATTCACAATGGCTGCGTGTATGTGTATGCAAGCGTGACACTCCAAGCTGCTTCTCAGTGTGCGTCTGTGTGTGTGTTTAATACGTCAGTCACCAGAGCTCTGCTAAATGTTAAACGTTTCAGGACTCACAGAAAGAGACAGATAGCATTCTACTGGCCTGACAACATCACAATGGGCTGAGAAGCACTGTGTGCGTTAGACCCGTGCGTGTGTGTGCATGTGAGACAGTTGTGGGTGGTGAGGAATATGTAGCCTTCTATACAATTTATTGTTTTATTATTATGCATCAGTCCTTTTGTGCTTGTGTCACAGATGCTTTTCTGTTTTAGCTTTAAAATTTCAAAATACAAATACAGTATATATTTTAAATGTTTTAAAATACGTTTTTTTTTTAAGTTTAAGTATGCGGTTTCTGTCATAAAGACATCGGGAACCAAACAATTTGTTGCTCAGACATCACATTATGCACCAGAATCATCTTGGATATAAATATCTCGATTTGTCAATATATATAAAAAATAACATTAGGTTAAATATAAGTAATCTTACATTTACATAATCCTTCTTTTCTTTCATTTTTGTCAGGTATTTTCCTTACAACTAACTTATTAGTTGTTTAAACACGAGAGAAAAAAATCAAAGTGGTCAACTAGTCTAAATTAAAGAAAACACTCAGAACACATCTAAAACTAAACACAATCTAATGGACAAGGCTAGACATTACATTTGTATTTGGGATCGACAGGCTTGCTAGTTTTGCTAGTGCATGTGTATGTGTGTGTTCTAATGTGCTCTTCTTCAGTTTTGTGAAAAGCACTTTAGGGGGAATTTCAAAAGGTCAGAAAAGCTCATGTTTCAACAACAATGAAGTGTTGTACAGTTATGATAAATGTTAAACTGGCCAGTTCACACGTTAATGTTAGCTGTTAGCTATTAGCAATTACCCGTTTACCAAAAACCTCGCCTTAGGGTGTCACAAGCTAGTGCCAGTGTTGGTCCCAAGCCCAGGTAATTGGGAGGGTTGTGCCTGGAAGAGCATCTGGCATAAGATTTTTGCCAAATCAAATATGTGGATCCAGCTGCTGTGGAAACCACTGGAGAAAAAACAGAGCAGCTGAAGTTACATTTATACAATAGCCACCTTAGCCATCTGTTATCATTAAGATAGTGGTTAGCAGCTATGGCTAATATTAAAATGATAACATTAATGTGAGAGCCAGGCAACAAACACCATCAGTCCTGTCTGCAGAGTTGTAATGGATGGTGTTAATTTTACAGAATAAAACAATTACTTAAGTCTAAAAAATGCCAAGTTTCTCTGAAAGTACCAGACTGAAACTGAGGAAAGTTTAGACTCAAGATAACAGCCTACGTGACTATCTCTATTTGATCGGTAATTGAAATGTGGAGCTTAGTCACCAGATGCACAGAACCACAATTTTTTAAGTAACTTGGAAATAGTAATCTCAGATAGTATTTTTTGTCTTGAAATATAACCCTGTAGTTAAAAAAATGTTATCAAGTATTGAGTAGTTTCTTGGGTATCAGTATATCAGTAAATTCAAGTATCGTGCCAACACTAATGCAAACTCACTGATAAAAGCTAGCATATCACAAGTTGTCCTCAATGTAGCTACAATGCAGCTATTATTCTTAATCAAAAACAGGAGAAAGATGAAATGGAGTATAAAGGATACTCGATGGCTGAATCAAATTAAAAATAAACATAACTTGGTTTCATTTGTTAGTGAACAAAATAGACAACAGGTCTTTAGCAATAACTGGAGAAAGAAAACAACAGCTGGCACGATTAATCTTTACTTATTGTGCAGGCATTTCATGCATCATGTTCCTGGTTAAGTAGCTATTAATTTGAAGCGCCACAGATTGTCTGTCAGATTTTTATAAAGAATATATTATAGACAATAGTTTTTTTGTCAAACCACAATCTGATTAGCAGAAAATGCACTAATATGCACCTGTTGAATACTTCATTCATTAAAAATGTATACTATAAATTGTTCTTATTGAGTAAAAGCTTGACATTTTTACATTAATTAAAACTGTAATATTAATGTTTAAGACAAATATTTATCTACAGTGCTTTTTAATGATTAAATGATTTTGTGTCATAATTCTAAAAAAACAATATGTTATTCTTAAACTCTTAAGTATTAGAAAAATAATATGTGTCCTAGCAGGGTATGTGTTATTGAGTCACCTGAAATGGAGCCCAGCAGCACGGTGCTCTTTATGCAGCGGTAGACATAGTCGTAGCTCTGAGGCTTGAGAGGAGATCCAGTAGACAGGATAGTGTGGAGGGACTGGAGATTGTGTGTTTCCGCTAGAGAAGGAAAACACAAAAGATAAAAATAAATAGCGAAAGAAAATGAACAATAAACTCCGTAGTTTAGTTATTAGTAATACATAACTGTGTTTGAAGTCACTTTTTGAATACAACCTAAAATGTTCCTAAAATGTTGAGTGTTAAAAATTCAGTGAGTTCCGGAAGTACAATAAATTTGGATTGATTAGCTGGTCAAAAATAATGTGGGCAAATTGGAAAATCTGAAAAGATTATTTGGGATTCTCATTTGCTTAAAGATAGAGCAAATGAGCAAAAACATTGGTTTTTGATCAGACTCAATATGCAGTTTACCTGCTTGTTTTGAGACAACAATAGTCACACTTTTATAGTGACAGTTTTATAGTGGCCGCACATATTTTAGAATTACTGGTCTGGGATCAGTTATTCACATTTGAACAGCTGTGGCTTGCTGCACCCCAACTTGTTGTGTTATTGTAGTTTGCCACCCTGATGTGACAGAGCATGCAACGTACCGCACACATCGCTTTAGCCATCCTCAAGATCCATGTGCATGTTCTCTGTCACACACATATGCCCAAACCACAAGCCAATAACACTCTGGGAACTAATAAGGTTCCAGCAACTGCCCCTTGCTCTGCGCACACACACACAGTTGGGCTTTTGCTACCCCCCACCATGCCTCCAGGTGTCCAGTCCAAATGTCATCCTAGGGAAAAGGGCCTCTCCGCTGGGGCAGCCAGTGAAGAAGCTCCCACTATCCTCCTCGGGCCAGTGGAGGCATGCATGTACACACACACACACACACACACACACACACACACACACACACACACACACACACACACACACCCCAACATCTCCCTTTGCCACGCTCTCTTTCTCTAATAAGCATCCAAATGCACACACACAGTGCCAACTGGATCAAGTGGCTGGCTGACTAATAGGGGTGGGGCAGCGAGCGGGAACAAGAGAGCGAGACAAGCACAGAGACACAGCAATGTTTTATTTTTTTTATGCCTTTCTGTTTAGTATTAGAATGAGGAATGGATTCAGCTCATTTAAAGTTAAAGAGAGACGCACAAACAATGGGCAACAAATGCAGATTTGTGGCGATTATCAGGATGCACTGTGCTACATGGTGACACTTGGTATATGCAAGTTTTTTCTGTTTGCACTTCTGACAGAAAAATTGTTAAGCCTGGTGGCTGCAATTTAGCCATACACTACAAATGTTATTACTGCAATATGTATGGATGACACACACAGAGCTCTTCACACACACACAGCTGGTTTGGTACTTTACTTTCTTGGAATCCTATTTCAGCGTCTCACTATTTCCTATACATTGTACTTCTGAGTGTAGATGGACAACAAAGTAAATTTAGACTAAACTCACATTAAAATCATTATATTTTGATTTGATGAAAATCATGTAATGTTTCTGATATGCCATATAGGCTTAATAACTCCTGGACTTCACTGTGATTTCTTCATGTTTGTTTTAATTTTTCCAGCTGGTAGCGGATGTTTAAATCCATCAATTTTCTTCCACAAATTAGGATAACAGTTGGGCTACAGCCTATCCCAGCTGCCATAGGACAAGAGGTTGGGTACACCCTGGACACAATGCCAATCTAAAGAGAGTTAACACAGAGAGACAAACAGCTATTTCTGCTCACATTCACACCTATGGCCAATAAGAATGTCTTCAGGCTGTGGAAGGAAGCTGGAGAGAGAACCCACGCAGACATGGGTGGAATACAGACAGCCTGTGGATTCGAACCCAGGACCTATGAGGAAACAGTGCTAAGCACTGTGTTACTTTAGAAGTAGCTAAAAGTCTCCCCCCAAAAACACAAGTGACTGTAGTTTCGGTTGAGCAGTTCATCCACTTACTGAAAGGTTGGTGGTTCCCTGGCTGCTCCGGTCTGTATACCCAAGTATCTTTGCCCAAGATACGTAACCCCAAGTTAGGGGTGGGCGGTATAAACAGTATATGGTAGAAACGATATGAATTTGGCCAGCAGTAGAGATTTTGACCATACCACTCTACCGCGATAGCGCATGTTGATGGTAGCAAAGAGACGAAGCACATTTTGGAATATGGGGAAAGCCAAAAACTGCGCTTCCTCCACTTCCGTGCCATTGATTCATTAATGTTGAATTCTCTCACAGCTGCTCTATTCCCATGTTGTTGCAGTAAATGAATGACTAACCTCGTATTGTGGATGGATTATCTCAGCTGTTCTCCTGACTGAAGTTTGGTCCGTTTACAGCATCCTGCCATGTGACTGCATTTGTCCCTAACCTCCCTTTTAATATTTATAGAGTGGAAAAAGGTTAGCGTTCATCCTCCAGCTTCACTGTTTATGTTATGCTAACATAGCTGTGTCGCTAGCAATCACATAGAACATCATTATATACCAAACTCCAGTAACCCTACAAACGTCACTGCTGTTTAGTTTTCTGTCTTCATTTATGTTGGAAGTGATAGCAGAGCTGTACATTTTCATTTTTTCAGAAATCTCTCAGTCAGAACATGCTATATCATGTTTAGGTGGAAACTAGCAAGCCAACTTCCTGATACCTTCTAATTCTGTTAAATTTAATAAATTCTGTTTTCATGGATGCCTGGATGTTAAACTTGTTACACCTGGTAAAGCAGCAACGCTGATCATTTTATTAAAGATGAAAGAATTTAGATGGTTTTTAACTCTCAGTGATGCTGCAGTGTTCGTTTGACTTTGGGATCTGAAGCGGACGGAGTTTTGGACCCAGATTACTCTGCGAGGCTCCTGACTACAGTAGCCGTAATGCTCCGACAATCCATCAAGCAGTGCGGCTTCGTAGCTTACCAAAGTCATAATAAAACATTTTTTGACAATTCAGATGAACCAGAATTGGTTTGTAAAAATGGTGCAACTTCAGTGGTGTGGAACTAGTTTGGCCTTCGTCCGTCAGATACACACCGAAGCACAATTTTTGGTAGATCATGCAAGCGGGCCGTCGTTATTACCGTACTGATTTTAGGTGGTACACGGCGCTCAAAAATCTGTCAAAAATGTTTTAGTACGACTTTGCTAAGCTATGAAGCCGGACCGCTTGATGGATTGTCGGAGCATTACGGCTACCGTAGTCGGGAGCCTCACGGAGTAATACGTACTGTGCTTCAACATAATATTACTGCACTGTGTGTGTATAACCTCTTTTTAAGTTTTGCGGATATTATACATTTTTATGCTAAGGATATGTCTGCCAATTTCCACTGGAAATGCCTTTTGGTTAAACTGTCAGCAAGGAATTTGCATTTGCACTGTTAAATTTTTATATAGCTTTAATGCACATAAAAAAACGGCTGCTTGTTTAAGTGAAAATACATCGATGGGGGTTTTTTTTTGCACTAATAAAGTTGTGGAGGAGACAAAGTATTTTGTCTCGCGTCAATTATATCGTCAGTTATATCGTTATCGCAAATTTTCATATATATATTGTGATAAATATTTTTGGCCATATTGCCCTGCCCTATTGACATATCTATTGTAGTAGTCAGGAGGTGGACCACAATGTCAAGCTCAACTGCAATCTGATCAGATCTTAATGCCAGCCCACATCGATTGATGGCTAATTGGAAAATCTAATATATTTATATCAATATAGTTAATCTGCTTCAGACTGCTTGCAGTGAATGCATATCTGCAAGTATCTTTAAAAACCACCTCCACCACAGCTCCTTCTTTTATGCTGTGTTTCACTTAATCAATGTAATATCTGCTTTCATTGATGCTTGCTCTATTTTGTGCTAACATCTATGGATGTGGAAAGGCTGGGAGATGTGCAGTCCCAGAATAGAGGCATCAGATATAAATTACTGCAGATGGAAATAACTGTGTCTCTCAAACTATAGTTTTGCTGTCTAAAATATGGCTGTGTGAAACTGAAATATAGCTTAACTAATTTAACTAGAATTTCTGTTGCTTTCCAGTGAAATGAACACCTACAATAATGCGAAACAGGTATAAAATCTAGAATTCTTACAAATAAGAAAAACCTGATGGAAGTTACTCTATAGCAAACACTAACAACTATGCTGTGATAGTGTTTTGTTCTAACACAATACAGTATCTAATTTATTGCTGCAGAAGTTCCAAAGAGTAACCACTACATGAAAGCTAGCAGCAAGTCAAAAAAAAAAAAAAAAAAAAAGCACCAGCACAGCTCTGGTTATCTGTCCAGATCTTTTTCTTTCTCTAGAAAGTTGTGTCACTAAAAGCAATTAGGTGGACCTATCCATGACTCATATGAAAAATCATAACAGCCTTTTTATCCTTTCGATTCAGTGTCATACTCCAGAACACAGGGCAAACTGTTATTTCATCCAGTTAATGGAATAAAGGACATTCAGAGTCAAACAACTTTGCTATTATAATCATTATTGTGTCCATCTGCTCTTATTGCTACAGATTCCATTCTCATAAAGTAGGTCTGTGTGTCTATATGTCTGTGACCATGCTCACATTTTTTTTTACTCTTTTCTATCCATGAACACAACTTACAGGGTGTCAGGTTCCTCTCCTGCAGCACAGACAGCCACTTGGCCCCAGTACCAAAGATAGTGATGCTGATGAAGAAAAAAAAATGATAAACATTATTCAGTTTGCCAGAAGTAGCGAGTGTCATATACTTTGAGAAGAAAAAGAAAAAAAAAGAAGAAAGAATTTGCGTCAGTGTTGCCAACACTGACAGTCATTGCAAAAGGCCTCCTACATACATGTACTATATTCTGCATTGTGACAGCAGGAACTCCAAACAACAGAACCAAGCTAGCAGACTTTATGAGTGGGGGTGGCATAAATATTGTTGCCAAGTTTCACTGCAATCTGGCTGGCTATTTTGGAAAGATGCTGCTGGACAAAGTGATGGATGAATAAGTGATAGATTCACAAAGCTGCCAATGATCCTTGTGACATCACAATCTTTACCATCACTGGGATATTCCTGAATGTGTCAATCACAATTAAACATACCCTGTTTTAGTTCTTGGATGCTTTTGATTAATATCTTTAAACAAGAGACATGGTGAACAACTGCAAATATTAAGAGAAACATTTTTAAATTCTCAAGGAATTTTTTTATTTAAAACCCTCACAAATCTGTGACACCTGTTACACCTACAGGCCAGTAGACACTCTGTCAATGATGAGGATATATACATCCTGGACATGGAGGAACGCTGGTTTGAGCGAGGAGTCAAGGAGGACATTTACATGAAAAGGGAAAGACCATCTCTAAATCGAAGAGGGGGCCATGACAATTTTCATATTATTGATCATGAAACTGACCTCATGGCCCATTGTTAGTCAGTGGTGCTAGTTTCAGTCATTATGTAAATGTAATGTTTAAAAGGTTGGGAAAACCTGCAATCAGCTGAAAATGAAGAAGTCACTTGGATGAGTGACGCAATGTTTCTCACACTGAAAATGCTGCATCCAGATGAAGAGAATCAATTTTGGGGGGGGTCTCTGAATTCTAAAAATGTGACATTTTAGATATTAGATAGTATGAAGATTATTTAGACGCAAAAACATTGTACACAGTTTTAAACCAGCATTTCTTGTTAAAAAAGGTGAAGAGTAAATTCAGGTAAAATTAGTCATCAGCCAAGTCAAGTACTCTTACGTTTATCTTCTTCGTAACATTTGCCAGATTGTTTGCAAGTACTCTACTCTTTATGGGTTTCAAAACGTTTTTCAGTTGTCCTATGAAATCCATTGTCAACAAACACATACATGAGTGCAATAAAGCCCTTATATATCTGTATTAACATCACTGTACATTACTATTAAGGCAATGGTCAAGTAACGTCTGAATACAACATTTGAGATACTTGAAAGACCTGCCAGTCTGCTTAAGACTTTGGTGCTGAGACTGAACTGTAACATGGCTTCATTTGTTGCCCTGAATCTATGCCGACAAGGCATAATTTCATTGTATCTGCTCTGAATGTAAAAACATAAAAAGGGCAACAGTTATTCAGCAGACCTTTGCCCTTAATCCCATCTGCTCCAGTGGAGCTGCTCAGTAGTCTGGTTGGACAAGGAAGCTCCCAGCGGGGGAGTGTGTGCCACTGTGTAAATGTAAAGGAAGGTGATGTTAAAACAGCTTGTGTGCTCATCCTTCTAGACAGATCAAATTTTAAAAAGGAAAGAAAGGGAAAAAAACTGGCAAGGACAACTTTCAACTGGGCAAATACAAAAGAGAGCCGAACAAAATAATAGACAGTCGAGAATACAAAGACAAATTGCTTCATTTTTAGATGTTCCGCAAGAAAATTGTTCAGATGAGAATGTAACAACACAACGGTTGCTCACAACAATTCTGGGAAAAAATAATTTTAGAAAGTTTTGTCTGCGTGAATTGAAGTCACCCTGACAGCTGACAACAGTTGGGAAACGTGGATGGTAAGAAGCGACAAAACGTCACTTTTGTGTTCCCCTGCAGTTTTAATTTTAAAACAAAGGGCCTTTTCAAGCCTGTCTGTGAATGGGTTTATTTGTGCCTCAGTCTATCTCTTGCTGTCTTTTTAAGTTATTTTTGTTGACATTAAATCAATCAAATTTCCATCCATCGCTATGGTAACCATTTATGTCAATCATAAAAGGGCTGTCTCTATAAGAAAAAAAAAAACAACAGATACTTGATGAACAATAACCAGCAATTGTTTTGCATTGCAAGATCTCCTTTGCTCTCGGTGGCTCATTTTGATTAGTGGTGATAGGGGTAAATGAAGAGAGTGAGGATTTGATAACGGTCTCAAGATGCCACATGAAGTATGATTATGCAACTGTTGTCAGTGCGGTTTCTGCCAGCTCACACTGAGTCAAGTGTTTTATCTTGTTTTACCATGTGTGTAATGTTATATCACACTATGTGTAACTTTAAATGTTAAACCTATCTCACGGTGATCAGACTTTACCAGACTTGGCCATTTTCTGTTAATCGTGGAAAGAAGACTAGTGACTAGTAACAGTGGTTTATGACATTCATACAAAACCTAAAAAAAAATGTGTTTTACTCTCAACTGAAAGCATGCCAGTGTTCAGTTTTTTGTGGACCACCCATTTGGCACAGCCATAATACCTCAAGGGCACCAACTGTACATGATGGAAAACCAAAATGAATGCTAAATTTTCAAAAGGTCCTCTCCCACCAGCACTTGTACCAGTGATTTAGCACAGAAGCTTCCAAGACTTTGGGAAGACAACGGAGGAACGTAAAGTATGGAAAGTACTAGAAAACTAAAACTAGAACTATAGTGTCTAAAGTGCTTACGCCTTAGACGTGTGCTTCAAGCTGTCTTTCTCATTCACTTATAATGTGGTTCATAATGAGGTAATAATATTTTTAATGATATTGGAAATCTAAGACGATTCAAACAGAAGAAAATATTAGAAAACAACATACTTTATAATACTTATATATTAATTTGTCAGTATTTAATCAAGTTCTTTTAAAAATAGATTTTAATCATAAAATCTGTACTTCATCAAATGAATTTACAAAATAATTTCCAGTGATATACACTGCAAATCTATTTGAATCCTTTTAATATTAAATATAGTATACTTTTTTTAGTGTAAAAGAACAAAAAAAAAAAATCATACACCAAGCAATTTAGACATATCGATAGACTGATGGATCTTTTCTCTGCATTTTGCATGCAGACTCTTTTTGTTATCTAAACCTACATACAGACAGTCATTATCCATCCTACCTATCATCTCTGATCCGCATATGAATTTGTTGGTTTCTGGCTACCATGGCAACAGTCGCTCTATTCTGATTGGAGGCAGGTGGCCAGGTGTAGCTGCTAATTGGGTGCTTAGGATGGAGGGTGGAGGAGAAGCTGTGAGTCTCTGTTTGTCAGAGTGTGTGACAGCATGTGCAAATATACCCGTGTCTGTTTCAGGGAAGACATGTTACTGGAAGCTACTAAGTCAATAAAAGACACTCAGGAGCAATCAGACACAAGAGCACCTCCGAGCAATTATCATGGTAATGTGTCCCTACGCGTGTCGTGATGTAGCAATTGAAGCTCCACTTGTCAGTGGAGTTTACAAATTACTCTCACACTTGTTCTCCATCACAGTAAGTTGTTTGAATATGTTGGAGATATGAAGCATTGTCCTCTTCACATGTGCGTTAGACTAGAAAGAACAATGAGTAACTCCTGTTTGACAGTGCATTTGTTTATTCAAATGTGAAAAATGAGGGAACTTTAGTGTAATTGCTATAGTTTACACTCTAAAGTTGATAAATCCAACATAACCTGGTAACCTGGGTTTCAAAATTAAAGTTGTGACATTCTTTTTAAGGTAAATATTGCATTTTGGATGTAAAAGCATTGTTAATCATGTTGATTAGTTATGTTAAAGATTTGAAGATACCAGAAAATCCCATTACAAATACGCTTTGAGTGCTCAAATAGAGTAGAAAGCTCTTTATATGAACTATTTACCATGTACCATAGATCGATGGATCCAGATTGAAGAAGTGGATATTTTAATTGTTAAGCCCACATGTCTAAAACTGTAGCTGAGCTGGCAAGATGCAATCTGTTAAACTGTCTGTACTGTACTGAATCTCTTCCAAAGAATAAAATTAATAAATAACTGAGAATTTCATCTGGCAGTAATTAAAGATAAGACTTCCACACGGCAGTCGCTGGCACAAGCGTGGAGGAGGAGTTTTCCCGGACATAGTAGTTCAAAACATAATGAACAAAAGATTGAGGGGAAAACCCTTGAATAAATCTTGTGGCCACTTCATACATAGAACCCATTGAATAAAAATGTATTTTTTTGGCTCTCAGAAATAATGCTAATTTAATTTTTACTCTGGCTGGTAAATCAACTAAAGTATGACACCTTACTGTAATACATTTAGTGACTGACTTTCTTCCTTGAAAGATTTGGAATGCCTTCTGTTCAATTAAATGTTTGTATTACTTGCTTGTCTGAATGTTTTACTTTAGAGATGACATCCAAATGAACATTTTCCATCACTGGGTCCCTTTAGGTATTCAGATCCCTTCATGGCTTTTGGCAGCTTTTACCACTGCCAAAGTAAATACAGCTTTCTGCTTTTCATCAAAGCCCCATTGTGACCCATTACTAGTGGTAATTTTCCCTTCCCAGCTCTAAAAATTCTTGAATTTTATTTCATTTCATGACCATTGATATTCTGATCGGTTAGTAACCCAGCTGCATAACTGCACACCTAGAAAGTTTGATTGCAATCAGAGTATTACCTTTGGATTAAGATAGCAAATGTGACACTAGGCTATGAAGATCTATACTTGGCAAAAGATCTTAGAGCTATTTTTTTTTGTGTGTGTGTGTAACTGCCACAACTAAAAGATAACATGAATAGCTTTTTAATAAGAATTTAAATGTCTCTGATATTTGCCTGAATCCCAACACTGAAATTAACTCAGAAGCAGAAAGAGAAGACTTCTAAAAATACTATTATCTCTAATGAAGCTTACAGGATGTTTCTGAGGGACAGCTGCAGGGAAGAAAAGAGGAGACATGAAAACATAATACTGTTTTAATAATATTGTGTGGTGGAATTCAGCACTAGTCTCCCAGCCTTGTCAACCCTTTCCAGTTTAGCTGGATGTTGCCTAGCAACACAAACAGAAATTTAGAGGCCCAGAAACAATTTCATGACATTTAAAATAGGAGACTGAGATCAAAATTGAAGTGAATTAATGACTGATATTTTTGTGTGATTTATATGTGGCATTTTGTAAGCATTTTGTGGACTGGATTGCAACGATGTGGTCTCAGAGTATTGGTGGTAGATTTTTTTCTACCTCATAACCATAACAATTTACTTGTACACAAAGAACTAGTAAAATGCCTAACATTTGTTATGGATAATCTCAAAATCAATATGTGCAACCAATTAAAATAAACATCTCTACAGAGATGCTCCACAAACCTCCGCCTCCCCTCACCCTTTTTTTCTTTCCACATCATAAATACAGCAAATGTGCTCCAACTGCTAATCTTTTTCTATAGTTTAAAATTATTTTATTCAGCATAAATTCAGCTGTTAAATCATTATTATGAAACACTAACCAATAAAACTCAAGGCAAAATTGGGATGCTTCAGTGTATGTTCCACACTTCCTGGGGCTCTAGCAGATTTGGTCCCAATTAAAATGTCCACCTTGAATTGAGAAGATCAATCTGTGAAAAAATTCATGTCAGTCTTTCCCAGAGGATTTTTGTTTTAAACATAGCACTAGAAACTTGCTAATAGCGCTGACATCAGCTCTTAGCTGATCTTCACACAGTTTAAAAGGTTCTATCCATCTTTCTGTCATGGTGGTGGTCTTTCATTAATTATGTGGGTATTTTTGCTAACCGCACTCTTACCTTGCTCACTGAATAGTTCCATGACATACACGGCCATAAGCATCTGGACAATTCTACTTTTTTGTCATTTTGCTTCTTTTTTCCGAGAACTGTGCAGACATTTTAGATGTTTTCTGGCAAATTATAATCTGCTCTTCTTCTTCTTGACTGTAACCAGTGGTTTGCACTCTATTTATAGTCATTAAGACATCTCTTGATTGTAGACTCTGACAATGATACGCTTCAGAGTATTCTTGATTTCGGTTTTCTTAATAAAGGAAATAATTCTGCGATTATCTGCTTTAGTTGTGTTTTTGTAGTCTTTCAGGCCTTTTGCCGTTAAAAGTTTTTCTGTCTCTCTGATAAATTTATTTTAGGTTTTAACCTACAGTAATGAGGGCCTTCTTTAATTGCATCAATCTCTTTAAACCTAATTTCCAGTATGCTACAAAGTCCACACTTTTGAGTCAAAAGTATGTATATATATATATATATATATCTCTCTATCTCATCATTTAAAGATCCTAATATATCCGAGCATTGAAATGACTACTAACAATGAAATTTGGTGTCAGGACCTACACACTGATCCTGTTAATAGTTTCTGCAGGAGTACTTTTTCTTGGCACTTGAGCCACTCCCCATGTGTCAAAATGTTCTCCCCATTATTCCAATTCTTGCTGAAGGCAATATGCCATCTCTGAAGATGGGTCTGCTACCTTAAAGGGTTTTGCTTTTGCTGACCACAGTACATTTCTTTTTCAACTACAGCCTGGCTGAGCATATAAAATACCGCACGGTTACAGTCAGGAGCCCCACATAACAAAATATATGACTGTCACTCGAAATTGTGCAATTGCTCAAAAATGCTAAATACAGGCTACATTGTTTTTTAATTAAATGCAATTCACAATCCATGTAGATAGACTGCTACCAAGTATAAGAAAAGCAAATATTTCTGGTGTAATAATAGTGTTACTGGGCATTTCTTTGGGGCAAGTTACATAATACAGTTTATTCTATCATCTTTATCATCTCTATCTTTCACTTTTTGAACACTTTCTGACTATAATCTCAATTCTTTAAAATTGTGGCAGTAGGTTATTACAGAGAGACCATTATCATATATTATTTTTAATGAATAAATTACTGTATTCAGAATCCATCAAAAATACTCCATATCAATTTTGTTTCTAGTGGATGATCACATATACTGCTGGTCAAAATAGCATATCATACTACTGCTGGAAACTTGTATATTGTATTTTGCAGGCAATTATCCCCTGCTATTTTCCACTTTCTCACAGACCATTATGCCATGTCCTAAAACTAAAATTTTAATTAGAAATGCTGTGAGTATATCTACTGGAGCAGAGCACTTGCATAGCTTTTGAGAAACAGACTACATAGCAAACAATGAGGAAAAATATGTGCTGACCATATTCTCTATCATATTTGAATCAATTAATTGCTTCTCTGCATGCACACACTTGAATCCTTGACCATTTGGTCTTTATCCCTTCTGCAGTCAAATGATAACAGGGGTTTAAGGTTGTGCTGGTGGATGATGATGTCAGGGAGTAACACGGGTCAAAGCGATTGGCAACTGCTTGCCAATTTATGCATTAAATTAATACAAATATTATAAGATCCATAATAAATTTCATCTGCCTTGCTGTAGTTTCATGTTGCATATCTACAAATAACTGACACATGCAACACAGATGTATCTGTGTGCACAGACACTCACACACATCTTAACAACTTCATGCCCAGACTTCTGCATGCCTTCAAATTAATTCTTAGAGTGGAGCAACAACACCGATCAATAAACACCACCATCATCATTATAATCATCAAATGAGAGAGAAACAGAAGGATATTTCTGACTGCTCGTTAGATTTTTAAATTGGAGTGTAATGTGTCTGTAGATTTGCAGATACATTTGTTTATCACTTCTTAACCCCCGCACCATTTTTTTTCACCTAGCATTTTTGTCATAAAAAAAAACAAAAAAAAAACTCTGCTTCAGCATCAGAGTACAATGCAGAGTGGAGGACAGACAGATGAGATATTTTACACAGAAAAAAATAACTTGACAATGTAGTCAATTAGGTCTAAGGGAAAAGTAAAGAGCATGCATAAAAAGGCTTAAGGTGTTATCCTGATGAGTGTATGTTAACCTCTCTGATGCCGATCCTATTGGTTATCGCTGATGTCACAGGGCAACGACAGAAGAACTGAACTACGAAGCAGATCATCCAGTTCTACAGAGGATCAATACCCAGTTTAACATTTAGTATTTTTGATTCTGATAGTGGTGGTGGGAGGTGTGTTTAGGACATTTACCAAGATAGAGGATTTGCTGGAAATATTGACATTGTAGACTAGACAGTTTTAACAACGTCAAACTCTCTAATCCCAGTAGCAAACTCACCTTTAAATCTTGTTTTACATTATCAATTTATTTCGATGAAGCAAATTTACAGTGGGGAAAAAAAAACATAGAATCTCTGAATTTGATAAATCTTGACGAGCTTCTAAACCATGTTTCCAATGTGGGCATGACATTCAAAAATGAAATGAAATTCCTGTCTTAATATGATCCACATTGTGCATCCTTTGAGGTGAACGTCCTCTGAATTGAATACCCAGATCCAGGTTTCGGTATCTGTGGTCGTCTTGCATGGGTTTTTAGGTTCATCCAAATGAACATCACCATCAATCTCCATATCAAAAAGCTTAAAGGACTGCTGACCCTGCTGACTTGGAACAGTCTGTTCAGCTGAGCGCAACACTTCACTGTGCACTTTCAAAATGACAGCAAGGCAGCTCATTTGTGGCAATCAATAATGGAGTTCAGGGTGTCTTTTGTAAGTTTGAGCTGGTTTCTTTTTGAGATATGTGAAACTACAATTATGTTTGGTCCAAATGCCAATACATCATATGGTAAAACTGTCACATAGCTGCTGCCTGGTGGCTTGTGACATGACAAGTTTTGGGAACTTTTAAAAACCTGTTTGTTTTTTTGTTTTTCAAACATATTTTTTATTCATACAAATTTGTTTAAAATAGTCCAAAAATATAACAGTTATCTCAATTACCACTATATGTTCCCTTCATTTCTTCCATGTCCTCCTTTACAAACAAGCCATCGTTTTGAGATGATTTTCCTTTATCTCTTCTAATTTCATAAGTAATAAGTTATAATAATTGTAAATATTAATGTGCTGCTGCTGATGTTAAATATTGTCTATTGTATGAACAGTTACAAGGGTCCCAAAAAACAAAACTGTATGATTTTCTCTGTATTCTTAATATCTATATACAGTTAAAGGAAAACTCACTTGTTCTTATCCCTTATTAAGAATGCTGTGTTTCCCAGACTTCAGGTCCAGTAAAGCTACAATAGATCTCAGTACGATCTATTAAGAATTTGGAGTGTCCATTTTTAGACAATTAAGGCACAATGGTCTATCATTTCAGAAGCCCTGGTGCCAAAACCTAAAGCTTCACTTACTACAGTACAGTCTCAGCAGGTCAAAACATTGAAAACGCTAAGAAAATATAAACAAAAATGTTAAAAACAACTTATATAATAAGTACAAAGAGCATATCCTCTTCCAGCACAGTTAGCCACTGTCATTTCCTTTTTTATCCTCCCCATGCAGTGTGTGTGTGCGTGCGTGCGTGCGTGCGTGCGTGCGTGCGGCTAACTCACCCCAACTGGTCTGTCAGGTCCCACAGTACATTGGGAGTCGGCATTAGTGGTGAACCGTCATACAAAACAACAGAGGCTCCCACTGCCAGTGCAGATACCAGCCAGTTCCACATCATCCAGCCAGTCTAAGACCACACATGCAAACACAGTGGTCAGTTTATCTGGTATAAAACACCTTTCGTCTTAACACGGATAAAGCAGAGTGTAGCAAAATGGACATCTGCAGCAGACTGTGATTCACCTGATTATTTTTCTCATTTACTGCATGCTGAGATACTGCTTTGGCACCTGTCTTCACATGCGAATAAAGTGAATTTTGGTTCTGCTGCACAAAAACTGTCAGTGAAGAGACTTTTACAAAACCGCTGAAACTGCTGAAACTCAGTAAATTAATCAGTTTAAAGAAAATGTCTCAAGAAGTTTAATTTATTTTAGGCCGGTATTGCCAAACATTTGATGAGTTGTTGCTTTTCATGATGTTTATCTTCTGACTTGCTCTAAATAATTATCATTTGTCCTTCTGACTGCTTTTTAGGAATAAAATACGCTATTTAGATACATCGACTAAAGATTGTTATGTATATATTTCAACAGATTACTTTAATCCAATAGCTGGAACTTCACTGAAATTTAAGTTGGTGCATGCTTGGACACCACATCAAAAAAACCTGTCAGATTTTCACATAATCCAAGGAATATTTAAAAAAAAAAAAACATGAGTAAAAGAAAGTAATTTTGTAAAAAGCAGTTACAGATTCCACGATAGCATTCACAAGACACTGGAGTGGACTTGACATATTCATCAGAGGTTTGTTCAAGTAAATCAAATGCTACTATCAACTAAAACTACTATTGGTTAATGCAAAATAAAAGGATTCACTAGTAATCTCAGACTTTTCAACCCGACTTGCACATGAAAAGTTAAACTTTTAAACATTACACACCAGCTGGTATTTGAGGTATGGGAGAAAGAGAGTGTGGGGACCTGTTAAAATACATTTCTTAAAAAGGTCTTGAAAATATTCAAACCATGAGTGTGTCACTTTGAACAGGTTGTGAGCTTACCGTAGTGTAGTAAATGATGACATCACTGCTGGTCATATTGCCATGGAGAACGTGTTCTTTCAGGTGCTGGATGAGAGAGCCCTAAAAAGACAACAAGTATTAGAGACTAATGAGACTAACGAGTAATCTAATGATCTAATGGTCGATTTATCTCATTATTATCTGTCAGTAAAGTTTAGTTCATTTGAGCTGACACAAATTTGACACGTGTCACTCATATTTTAAAAATTCTATGCAACAGTTCTGACAAGGCTTTGACACATGACACTTTATTTTTAGACTAAAAGGGAAGTTTGTGGTTAAGTGTGAATTCTCTTACAGTCTCCAGCATATCACAGCTGGGTACATTATTATTGCTGGTGAAGGGTACGCACGTATCTGACCGTGTATTTCGGTTTTGAGCCCATCCTTACATAGATACAGGTGCTCCAAGTATTCGTGTGTTTGTGTGTGCATATAGTCTTTAGCTGGACTCAGCTGCCATACCCATCCTTTGGTGCGTGCCATCTTGTTACTGACAGCATGTTAACAGAGCCGTAACAAAGCAGAAAGCACAACAGTACCCAGGCTAATTGGCTGAGCCAGAGAGGACTGCCAGCGTCACAGTACGAAATGTTTTCACCAACGCATTACTGTCCAATTATCGGCTGCAAGGGGAGAAAGGGAGGGGGGGCAAAGGAAAGAGAAGGGGACAGAGCGAGAGACAATAAGGGAAAGAAAGAAAAGGAAGCTATACTGTAGGAGAGAGAAGGGAAAGCAGAGGAAAACTAACCTGATGAGGATCTTAAAAGAAGAACTAAGAAAAAGGAATGCAAGTTTAGAGTATAAAACCAATGTGAAAGGAAGGTGAGAGACTAAAAGCCAAGTTGGAAAACGCAAAAGGACGAAAGGAAAAAAACTGGGTGCAGAGAGGCAAAGTATGAGCCCATTAAAAATCAAATTGAATTTTTTTCTTTTTTAAGAACCGCGCAGCTGTGTCTCAGGTGGTAGAGCGGGTCATCTACTAATCGGAAGGTCAGTGGTTTGATCCCCGGCTGTCCAGTAGGCCTTGGGCAAAATACCGAACCCTAAATTGCTCTTGATGCATCCATCAGGGTGTGAGTGTGTGCATGACAGGTAAAAGCCTTTAAAGAATAAAGTGCTGTTGGAATGTGGCTTGTAGTGTACCTGAGCCCTCGGTAAGAATGCTCTTTACCTTTCACATTCTCTCAGAGTATGCTTTCCATTTCTTCTGGTGCATATGCTGAGCCTAACTCACTGTTGTATTCTTATGTCGCAGTTCTTTCATTACAAGATAACGGAAAAAGTCCTAAAAAAAATTCTGGTTTTTTGGGGGAGACTTCCCTCAGACAGATAGAGTGCAAGACCAACTGTTTAGTGAAAATGCATGAATGCATTTGTTTGAGTGGGTTAAACCTTTTTAAATGGTGAGTGCTCCAGCTTTCCAAGTCCAGTGGTCTTTTTGAAATCAAATATTCTTCTCACACTAGCCCTACCTCTGATGTGGTGTGTTGCAGGAAAATGTCATTCATGCACTCTCTGGAGAGCAAGTAACCTTTTCTAGGATCTGCTGATGGAGGTCTGCTGCCACCTTGTGTTGGGAAGCGGAATGAAACGACAGACCATTTCGGCAGATGTCTTACTGGAACTGCTTTGTTAGGATACTAAAAGTGATCTCAGTAAGATGTTCAACAGCATTAAAAAATAATAAATTGGATTAATGCCCTTTCAAAAAAGAACAATACAGATAAGACTATGAAGTAATCTCCACTCACACAATGGATATCACAACATTAAAAAGCTTTCATATTTTGCTAAGTCATAAAAACAGGTTTTTCTCATATTAAGCAGGATGTGTGTAATCAAGGACATTTTATTTCTATAGCACACATCACAAATCATCCAGCAACTAAATGATTTTTTTTCCAACTTCTGTTTTCAAGGTCAAGAATTGGCTTCAAGACTCAGCATAAATGAGAAATGCTTTCAATGTTGACAAGATGGAAATCCAGCAATCCATAAACTCATGACAACTGGTCATCAATCTGCAATCTGCTGACTGATGCGCTGATGTTTGACTAATGATGATGTGATGTTTTACTGAACAAATGCTTCCTTAAAATTTTCCCTATTTGTCTTCTTGAAAACATTAATCTAGTCTTTTAGAGAGGATCAGACTCTTTACACATGGGTCAGCCCAGGAGAGCTTTCCAAACAGATGTGACCAGAGTGGGTTTTTTCTAAGTAAGTGAGACAGCTGCCTCTGCCTCTACCCCTTGTGGAGCATTAACAAAGCATGAGCTACAAAAACAGCAATTATGTTTTATGTTATACAAGGACAAAACAAGCATACACAGCAACCCATGGGCTTTAATCAGTGATGGCATTGTGATTTTTTTTATTATATAAAGTTATCAGCAGTGTACTTGTATTTATGTGTGTGAAAAAATACTGTGTATTTAAACTAAAGACTTTTAATTCAGAGCAAGTGCAAGCCATTGTGTTTCTTACCCCAGCAGAGTGGACCATACATTTAGGAGCTCCTGTGGTTCCAGAGGAATACATGATGAAAAGAGGATGATTGAAGGGAAGCTGCTCAAATTCCAACTGAGGGAACTGGTCACCCTCGCCACGCCCAGATGCCAAAAAGTCATCCATAAATACACTGTGAAAAAATAGACGTAGAGCATGTCTCTTTTTGTTTCTCAGTTTAAAAACAGTGTAATTATATTTACAGACACACACCTGTTGGGGATTTTGGAAAGGTCAGTTTCATGTTTGGTGCGAGCGTAAGGAATCACAACGACTTTCTGCAAGTCTGGCAAACCTAGAACAAAGAGCGAAAAAGGCTCATGTTTTATATTCTCTTTCATCCTCAAACATAGTTAAAGCCAGCAAGTTGCGCAGAAATTTTGATTTGTAATTATTGTCAGTAAACATACATACATGCATGCATACATGCATACATACATACATATGTATATATATACACATACATAATTTTCTGGTAAATGTCTTTCTCCAATACGAAAACCAACCTTTCACAACACTAATTAGCTTTTCCATGTGGTCGTGTGTTTTCCCATTGTACACTACAGCAGCAACAGAGAAGATCAGTTTAGGCTGAATTTGAGAAAACCTGTCAAGGACACCCTGAAAAAAAGAGAAGGACAGAGTTCAAATTTAGGAATTTAACAAATATACATAAAACCCTTATTTCTGAGAAAAACACACACCTTCAAGAGAAAACAAACAAACAAACAAACAAACAAACAAACAACCCCCCCAGAATAATAATGGAATACAATAATAAAATAGAATAATAACATACATAATAAAATAAAAACATTTTATAACAAAAAGGAAACAAGAGTAGAGCAGAATCCAAATCCACAGGTTTGTTTCATGGTAGCAATGGTAATTCTCGGATCTGCCAGTAGGGGTAGTAGAAGATCAAAAAATACCGAGACCAAAGGCAAAAAAAGACTCTCGGGAAAGAAATCCTAAAGACAAAGTTTACTCCCCGATCCTCCAATAAGAGCAGATGAAAGACCAAGAGGAAATATAATACAACAACCCTAATACTACTACGGGTATACTACTACCTAACTTACATCCACAAATATATAAACTACATCTAAGATGTCAGATTAAATACAGCTGGTTTATTACAGCTTTAATACAGCAGAGGGGAAATAAAAGTCCGACTCAAATATATATAAATTAAGAAATAAAGGAAAGTCCTTACATTGACTCCAAAGTCAACAGATGTTGAGCTCCAAATAGCTCCGATGCTGGCTGCTGCTAACATTGCCTCCACTGCTTGGATACCATTGGGTAGGTAGCCTAACACGGGAAGAGAGAGGAGGATAATACAGTTCAGTGCAGAATTTTAAATAAAGGTTTCCTTATTTAAAAATTAGCATGAATATGATGACTTTTAAAAATATAAAGATATAGAAAAGTAGTAAAAGTACACAGTAACTCGTTTAGAACACTTCAGAGACAGAATGATTAATCTGATTTCAAAGCAGCAAAAATTAGCTTTGTTTGTCAAGCTCTGTAGTCAGCTGGGCTTTTGTAGTCTTATCTGTAGTCATACTGAAAAACTTCACAGTCAGTTCACATAGGGGGAAACTTAAATGACAGAATACTGGAAAACATCAAAGAAACGAAGAAGAAACACATGTAGAGAGAAAGACAGTGAAATAAAACAATCTGGATACAAAGAAGAGCGAGGAAATACTCTGGCATATTTCATTCTTAACAAGTAGAACTGAGACCATAACTACTGTCTTGCAGTGACATATTCCCAGATCAATAAATGAAATGGAGACCAAGGCAAGCAAGCACACAGAGAAAAGTAAGGAATAATTAATTTTGTGTTTTTGGGACAATCCCACTGTAAACTGTTCAAATTAACTTCCCTCCAGCCTCCAGTCATCATAAAAGTTCAGAAAATTACCAAATCTACTGCATTTGATTTTTGGTGATCAATGTTTCATTTGAGTAGGAAAAAAGCTAGATCATTATGACATGCATGACAACGTAGTAATAAACGCATGACTGGAGCTACCATGCTACCTTTAAACATAGAGCTGTTCATAATGTGTCTTATCTAAACTAATAAAACATAAAACAACTGGTAGTTCCTGCTAGACAAGCTGACTGGTCAAAGACAAATAGCAACTATATTGATAATCTCTATGTATAAATTGATTTTTATGGTTGTTATGCGTACTCTTGCTACAACAAGGATGCTGATACTGCCTGATAACATCTTGGGCTGACAGATCACCACCCTGCTACGCAGGCTCCAAGACTAATATCTCCTTACCTTGGCCGGGAGCAAATTACGTCACGGATCATAATCTTACTAGAAAAACCTGTTTGACGACCTCTGTGGCTGTTATTATGAAAGACTACTTTGTTACACTGTGAGAGTATTGCTTACGCATCAGTGTAACACACTGCCCTACCACTTTATTCATGCATGCTAAGCTGTCAAGTATACGTGCATGTTGGCAATGAATTAGAGACAAATTTCTCCTCATGTTGACAGTAAGCACTTTAGTGTGATCCAGTTGTTTAGCCACACTGGATACTAGAATTCGATGATGCTTTCTTTTCTAAAACAAAAGAATTATTTAAGTAAATACCTAGGTAAAACTGAAAACTATATACTGAATACAGCCTGCAAGGTTTTACATAAGCTGGGAATTGCTGAGTGAAGTGATTCCCGTTTTTAAGTTTTGTAGGTAAGTGCTTTTTAAATTAATTTTATTGCATCAAGGCTTTTTGACTTTGTCAGGAGTCTCAAATTAAACTTTATTTAAACAAAACAAAAAAGAAAAGAACAATTTCATTAAATTATAAAATCCTCTGGTGAAAATTAGGACATTTATGTTGTCAGTTTTGAACCAGTTATAATATAACACTATAAAAAAAATAAAAGTGCTAAAACTGAAATCATGAACACACTCTGAGCTCACCAACACTGTCAGAGAGAAGTTAGGGGCTTCTCTATTTACCTGTTTGTCTCCTTCCCTGAACAAACAGCCCCCTTTATCCCCACTGCCTCAATGAAAATGTCCAGACGGAAATGTACAGATATTTAATGTACGGACCAACTCAGTTTAGTTGGTGACTTGCAGAGTACAAATCTCCAGGTTGTAGCATACAAAAATAAGAAGATTTACAATAAATCAAGCTCTGGATCATATCTTCTGCATCAACAGCATAACAATATGGATGACCCTCTTTCTGAGCAGGACGACGATATAGATAAATATAAATACATCTGATAAGGAGGTAACAGGTGCTGAAGCTGCTCCTGCTTCTGCTGAAACATACAAATCCAAAAGTGGTTATATCTTTTGGAGTCTAGTACCTCCTGGCTTACATGGTAGGGCAACTACTGCAAATGACCCCTGGCATTAACCAGTTTGCTGTGACAAGAATAAGTGACACCAAGACATGTTTTGATCGGTTTATGCTATTGTCACCAAAGAAAGTCACCATTGCTATTACAGACCTTGAAGGAAAAAAAGTCAATGGCGACATTTAGAATGACAGTGATGATGAATACTTGAAGCAAGGGCTGTGCGATATGACCAAAATCTCATATCCCGATATAAGACATTTATCGTCCTGACAACGATATAAATCACAAAAATGTAACATTTTCTGTAAATTCTGTCCAGCTCGACTTGCATGAAGTGTTTCCAGCTGGGCGTCGTGTACCTGGAGTCGAGTGTTTTAACCGATGCATGATGAAACTATACATTTTTAGACATAGGTTGTAACAGCCACCGTTTTCTTTGTGAGTATTTATTACACGGTGTACTGTGGCGAAAGGCCTGTTCTAATGTTTGAGTCTAAGGTTTATTTTTTAGCACCTGACGGCTCTTTTTTGCTTCTCATCCGTAAACTCTCTGCATACTCATTCACATGATTCAGTTTATTTTGAAAAGTCTCAACACGATCTTGAGCTTTATTGTGAAAGGTTTACGTGGAAAACAAACAAGCGGACAGCGGAGCCACGCGATGGTTTTACCGTCGTTGTTGCTAATGACAACACGTAAAAACAGGCGCTTGTCTGTCCGTAGTGTGGTTATATTAAATATAAGAAAGAAAGAACTTTAAGAAATTAATATAGCCACTACAGTGACCATCAAAACGATGAAAAAAATATTGCTGTAAACAGTTTATTTTGCAACAGCACGAAACAAACGATAGCGTGATAGGAAACGATAGACGTTTTTATATCGTCATCCGATATATATCGTTATATCAAACAGCCCTACCTGACTCCCTATACCGGTGTTCCTTTTGCTGGAATGTACAGATCCAGCAATGACACCACTGATAATCACTGGGACACGTCAACAGGCAGAACTATCTGGTCTTTAAGTTTGAGTTCATTAGCTGTTTCCGGGTCCAAACTCTGCTTCAGGTCCCAAAGTCAAACGAACACTGCAGCATCACTGATAGTTACAAACTGTCTAAATTCTTTCATCTTTAATAAAAATGATCAGTGTGGCTGCTCCACCAGGTGTAACAATCAAGTTTAACATCCAGGCATCCACAAAAACAGAATTTATGAAATTTAACGGAGTTAGAAGTTAGCAGGGAGTTAGCTCGCTAGTTTTCACCCAAACATAACATACAATGATCTGACTGAGGGATTTCTTAAAAAATTAAAACGTACAGCTCTATTAGTGCTTCCAACATAAATGAAGACAAAAAACTGAACAACAGTGACGTTCTGTAGGGCTACTGAAGTTGGGGTAGCTGGTCTATAATGATGTGCTATATGGTGGATAGCTACACAGCTATGGTAAGCATTAATATAAACACAGTGAAGCATGAGGATGAACACTAACTTTTTTCCATTCAGCAAAAGTTAACGTGAGGGTTCCCGATGGTTAGGGACAAATGTAATTGCATGGCAGGAAAAAGATGCTGTAAACGGACTAAACTTCAGTCGGGAGAACAACTGAGATAATCCATCCACAATACGAGGTTAGTCATTCATTTACTGCTGCATGGGCTGGGCTGTAGTTACATCGTAAGGTTTTAAAAACTGAGCTTTAAAATGAATAGTGGTAATAAAAACCGAGAGAGGCCGACAATGATTACTGCCTTTTTTAGGGGCTTGTTCAGATTAAATAGAACAAGATACAAAGCATTAAAACATGTTAAAAACACAACAGCCTTAATAAACGCAGTAGTTTGGACCAAGAAGCAGTGTTCATACATCATCACTTAAAGACCAAATTTTCCAGGCAACAATATCACTTCAGACCTTTTGAATAATATCAAGAGTCTTCAGATTTTACAACAACAGCAACATCTGACAAGCTTGCTCACATTAGGGATATACTGAAGAGATGGATCCAGCTCCTTTCACTGATGTTCAACCCAGGGCCAGAGGTGACAGTAGATGAATGTTTTGCCCCTTTCCATGGAAAGTGCTCCTTCTGGCAATACATGCTCAGCAAGTCAGGCAAATATGACATAATGTGATGCGATCAAAAACCAGCTATGCATGAAATTGAAGAGGACTGGAAGTTTTGGAAAAGGCAAACCTGCGAGTGGCATTCCTTGAGAAAATTAAAGGAAAACGTCTAGTCCTTGATATGACTACTGGACTGCAGGGGTCACAGTATCACATGTAACAATTTGTTTGCCATCTATGATGTTGGTCAAGAACTTCTCAGGAGGAAACGTACCATGGTGAGCAAAATAAAAACACAACAAAGCAAAAAAATTTAAATCTGAGCTGCCCCCTGAAATTTTGCAGGTAAAGGACACCACTCCACTTTCTTCAACATGTGTTTTTATAGACACCAACACTGGTGTTTAATATTGTCCAAAACAAAACATTTTGAAAAAGAAAAGAAACACTTTTTTTTAAACCCTTTTCTTAAAGTAAATATGCACGAGTCAAAATTGACCTGTAAAACCAGAGATGTTACTATAGTTAACAACAATAAAATAAAAAATAAAACAAATTTTATTTTAGAGATGTGATCTAATACTTCTCAGTAGTAGTAAGGTAACATAAGAACCTTTTATTTTTTTAATATTAATATTAGTATTAAAACCAACCAAATTAAAACCAAACTATTCTTGGACAAGGAAGTCTAACGGGTTGGCCAATAGGTAACAATCAGATTGGATGATAAACAATTTTTTTTAAACCTTCTGTTTGTTTAAGCTTAATACATAAATGCAACTACACTGCAAATGCTAGAACTGAAACACACTTATACTCTGTATACTTAGTTTAGTTTTAGTATGTGTTTAAATAACACAAAAATCAAAAGAAGTAGCGGCTGAATGGTGGTCAGGCAGGATAGGGGCTTCTTAACAGAGTGTAGGATTATGCTGAAGTTAAAGCGACCAAGGAGAGCAATGAAAAGTACACGAAAGGGAGAATACATGTGTATGTGTGTGCGAGTTTGGCCCAGGGTCCACTATAAAGCATGCCAGGCTTCATCAGCTAAGTGCTTATATATCTCCTGGATTACAGACACTGACAAGACATTTCAGTCACAACTTGGGGGACAAGGACATTTCTGTCTTAAACACTTTGAACACACACACACACACACGCGCACACACACACACGCGCACACACACTCTTGTTTAGACATGCGAGGAAAGTAATTGGGATAAAGGAGAAAAAAGGAATGATGTAGCTGGTCTCTCTCCTTTTCCCTGTTTCTCTAGCCCCCCTCTGCCTTTCTCCATCCTTCTCGTCTTTCTAATGAGATTCCCACAGAGAACAGGTCATTTAGTTAATGGATCTCCCTACCGCAATATTCATCTTCCTTCTGAACACACATAGCCAGAACCTTTCATATACACCCTGACCATTCCTCAACAGAACCAGCTCGGAAACCAAACAATAAGCTCATAAACAGTCTTAGAGATTTACCACGTTGTTGCCTTGTAACAAAAGCAGAAACCCCTTCTTGATTTACTTTATGACTTTGGATTCTAGCACCCTACTGACGATGGTCAGAATATTTTGTTACACATACTAAGATCTTAAAAATCTTAGTGTAACTGAACTCCCTGATAATACCACAGTATAGACATGTCAATAGACACTCATTTCATTTGTCACCTGTATGTCCATGACATCTACCAGTCTGCCACACCCCAAACATCCCAAAGGTGCTCTATCGGACTGAGATCTGATCTGATGGTGAATAGAGTGAATTTACTGTTATGTTCAGACAGTCTTAGATTTTTGAGCTTTGTAATATGGTACATTATCCTACTGGAAGCAACCATCATATAATGGGTACACTGTGGCCATAAAGGGATGGACACAGTCAGCAACAATACTCAGATATGTTCTGACATTTAAACAATCTTCTATTCTCCAATTTTTGTGAGCCCGTGCAAACTGCAGCCTCAGTTTCTTATTCTTAGCTTCCTTCTTAGACAGGAGTGGCACCCACTGTGGTCTTCTCTTGCTGTAGCCCAGCTGCTTCAAGGTTCCACATTTTCACAGATGCTCTTCTGCATATCTTTGTTGAAATGAGTGATTATTTGACTTGCTTTGCCATCAGCTTGAAGCAATCTGACCAGTCTCCTCTGACCTCTCTCATGAACAAAGCATTTTCACCCACAGAAGTGACGCTCACTGGATGTTCCCTTTCCCCCCCTTTTCTATAAAGACCATTCATGTGGGTAAATCCCAGGAGATCAGCAGGTTCTGAAATACTCAGACATTCTCAGGAATACCTTCTGGCACTAGCAACCACGCCATGTTCAAAGTCACTTAAAACAACTTTCTTCCCATATCTGATGCTCAGTTTGAACTTCAGCAGGCTGCCCTGACCATGCCTACGTGCTGAAAAGCACAGAGTTGCTCCAGTGTGATTGGGAGATTGATTAGATATTTGGTTTAATAAGCAGTTGAACAGATGTACCTAAGAAAATGGCAAGTGCCGTGTCATTGTTGGATTTTTGTTACATACCACATAATGAAACACAGACAGTGACTGATAAGGCTCAGTGTAGTGAACCATGCTTCACCTTTAAAGTATGAACCCACTGCAGGTGAAGAAATGATGAACAATTCAAAAACTTTATGGTGGCAAAAAAAAAACCCCAAAACAAAACAAAAGGTAGTCTCGTTATTTAATGATACTCATCTGGATCTTGTAAATGTAATTTTTTTAATTAATCATAAGTACTACAACAACTATAATCAGACTGGAATGATGCTGATAATAAGTTCGCCACACACCAAGTCCACAGTCTGTGCTTGAAAACTCCAACATATCTAATCGCCAGATAGCCCAGTGTATGTTTCCACAGCCAGCAGCAGGGATACAGACAAACTTGCAAAAGAAACCCAG
This sequence comes from Pelmatolapia mariae, assembly GCF_036321145.2. Lineage (NCBI taxonomy): Eukaryota > Metazoa > Chordata > Actinopteri > Cichliformes > Cichlidae > Pelmatolapia > Pelmatolapia mariae. Next base: position 32,941,664 of record NC_086237.1, on the reverse strand, counting down.
ATTGTTAAAAAAAAAAAATTACTTAATTAAAAAAAATGACTTGAGAGATGTAAACAACTGCATTACAACTTCTAAGATTACTGTTCACTGGAAGGTTGAACTCTTAACTCTATATGAACAAACTTAATGGTGGTGGCTGAAAAAAACCAAGCACCTCCCTGTACAAATATGAACTTTGAAAAAATAAATGGTGCCATTCAGAAAGAGGCTGCAACCTGAGCCAAAACAGCCAGCCAACCTTACCAGTGAGTACATGGAACACACTGACAGAGAAGTAAGGGATGAAGTGAAGAGGTTGTAAAGGACAGGAGTTAAATGGAAACAAACTAATACATCACAGTGAACTAATTTATGAGCTATCAACCAGTGTGTGGCTGCCAGGCTTTAAACACGAGACTCACCTACGACTCTGTCTCCAGTCTGGACTCCCATCTTCCTCATGGCTGCAGCAAACAACGCCACATCACGCCTCAGTTCTCCAAAAGTCACCTTCACAATTTCCTCATTTGCCTCCTCTGATAGACAAAAACACAAAGTAAATTTAAGACACCTACACAGAAACAAAAATATATTTGTAACATCCAAAAGGTTAACATGCAAATCAGTAAACAGGAATTTAATCACTTGATTTTTCTCTGTTGGTAATCAATTTGTGAATTGACGCTCCCATCTCAGGTAATAACATAATGTTGTTTTGTTGGATGGCACTTGTGGCTCTCTTATTACACAAAAGGTGTGTTTTGATATTGTTGCAATAAAGTTGCAAGAGGAGTGGTGCACATATTGCAGGTTTATCAGCCTCAACAGCCTTTTTCTACCACTGGTTGAGTTTAAGCACTAAAACTACTTGGTTAGGTTTAGCCTCTTACAACTGCTTGGTTAGGGTAAAACAAGAAGATCATATGCCCCTTTGCACCTGCTATCCTTCTCATTCAAAAAAAATACTGGCAAGTTGGTAGTGACAGCCCAGTGTATCTGATGTCATAACCTGGCATCTCGCACATTCCAGAAAATGGAGTTATATGGGTAAGATAAGATTTTTAAGAAAGAAAGAGCAACATCATCCAGTACCACAGACAGGAAGAGTCCTCTTATCTCTCTAAGTAATAGTTTACTGACATTTAGAGGCTGCACAGCATTGTGACCAATGGGGCCTCTTATAATTGTGTTACAGCTCCTGAGGGAGCTTGCACACAGGAGCAAGGCCCCACTTCGCCTCATATATATACACACACATAGCAATAAAAGCAGACCTATCCATTAGTACCTGACAGAGAGCGGTTAATCTAATAACAAAGTGACGTATGAAGCCTCATGCACAACAACGCATCAATCCTGTGCCCAACTACCCTCCCAACTCTGCACACAAAAAGCTCAAACACACATGAAGATTAAATAAATCACTAAGTAATTACAATCTGTGTGACACGGGGGAAGAAGAACACAAGAGACAACAGTGCACAATTAGTGGTGGAAAAAGGACATTAAAATTCACCATTAAAAGAAGGACTAGTAATAAAAACAATAACAGCAAAAAAACTGAACAGAAATGCAAACATTATATGAGCGCTAAGAGATATGTTTATGATGGAGAATAAAGAGAAAATGAGTGCCTTGTGGTGTCATTTTAAAAATTCCCATTAACATGTGTGGAGTTGGCGCCAAGATAAGGGAAGTTATCCCCCATTAAAGCATCATAAATTCCGGTGCAGAACTGTCCTTTTTAATTTCTTATACCTTCATCAGCATAATATACTCTTAAGTATATACATACTTGCAGCGTAGAGAGCCACTTTGTCATGGTCTGCATGTTTGAGCAGGTTCTCAGCGTAGTTGAGCCGAGCTCCTTTAAACCACTCGGGAACATCTGAGATGCGTTTGGATACATCCACCACCTGATAAAAACACATGGAGGGGAGCGACACATCAGAGAAGCTCTGATGCTTTCTATCTTTCTCATGAAATTGTCCAGACAATAATTTTTCACAACTGCTATGCTCTCCTTTTCTGTTTTTTACTGTATTTGCAACAAAATTTAAGAATTGTGAACAAAATTTAAAAAGTAAGATAAACAATTTCCTAAAAAACTCCAAGGCAACACTGGGATATAACAGTGCAGCCCACAGTGCAAGGCTGTAACAAAACGTTTGATTGACTGGCTAATTGTTTGCCTGTCCTCTATTTATTGTCTGCTTATACAAAAGAGTGAAGAGGAAACATTAACCATGTGTACAGAAGGGGCGTGTGAACTACACACTGCAGTGTGAGACACTATTTATTACCTCACACACCCACGTGAGAGGGTATATCCTGGAACTAAGCAGCATTAAGCCGATGAAACAGGAAATTAAATAATTATCATAATTTAAAATCACTGAACCTTACTTCATTTCTAGTTGGGTTTTCAGTTTAGCATGGCCATTATATTGATGTACAGTAAAATATTAAATATTATATGTTTTAGTGACCTAAACTGTTTAGAAATGTAGTCTTTGGCTTTAAAACTGCGATAAGAAATACACACATTTTTCTATTCCCATTTTTAGGTTATGACATACACGAAGGTTGGACTCACCTCTTCATATGGCTTTGAGCTCACGACTCCACAAAAGCGCCAAACCTCTCCCCAGAACTCTGGGTAGGAGTCCACTGACCACTGGTACAGGTCACTGTAGTTGGCTAGAAGACAAAAGATTTGTCATTATTTGAGAAAAAAAGTTTCCAATTACTATTGTAAAAATAAAGACTTTAGAGATCAGAGGAAACGTTAGTATAAGCACCCCTTAGGCTTAGACCAACTGAAACATTTTGATATCTCTTCTTTCCTAAATCCTTACTTGAAATAAAATTGCAATTTATCTGGGAAAACCTTCAGCAGAGAGAAGTGGTCCTTATTCCTGACAACTAGATCTTTTTATTTACAGGAAAGGTTTTGATCTCCATGAGATCTTAATCACTGTAGGAATGTAGGAATACTGTAAGGATCAGAACACCTGCGAAATTAGGAACACCAGATTTAGGAAAATAGAAATCTTGATATCAGCACGTTAAAAATAGGATGACACTATTTTTATTGTTTCAATTGCACATTCCCTCCGGCTATCTACACTGATGTACCAATCCTATCCCCGTCTCCTCTCTACTTATTCATTAGCCGGCTGACCATGTTTTTCAGCATTCCTTTAATCCTGTTTCTTTAAAATGTCACGGTACTAGAAAGACAATTGAAACAGGCCGCTCTCTTCCATCCTGGCAGCTCTGCAGGCGCAGTCTTTCAGTTCCGAGCTGGAAGTAATCAAAACACCACAGGCTTGTAAACGCCTAATAATTACTGAACAGGGAGTGGTAGAGTGGTTGTAGGTCATCCTTAATAAAACTCTTCTAAGACAATAAATTCGTAGATTTGTTTATGCTGATTCACCGCCTATACATGTTCTTTACATGTGTTCAAATGGCAATAAGCTAGCTTGAAATGCTCCACAGCAAGCCATCACTACACTGTGCCGATTGTGAGGTAACGTACTGCCTTTAAAACATGAACTGACACATAGCAAAAGGGAGAGATGCTGCTCGTTTCTGTTTTTCTATCTGGCTGAGTTATGCAGCTTCGTAGGCTCAATAATACGACTTGTATTCTCTCCAGCACACCTACTCTGGAGCCCGTCTGGCTCCCTCCCTCCTACCCCACTCACCCAGATTAAGCCCGTAGTCCTGGTTGACCTGTATCCTAAACTTATCCATCTGTGTGTTCCTCTTAGAATCCGGGTACCACAGAACCTTGCTCTCCATATCCATAATTTTCTCACTCTTTCCTTCCGTGTCTTTGGACATCTTTGTCGAGTCCCTTTGTCGCCTGTCAACAACGACTTAAAACGAATCCCGAGCGTCTTATAAAAGCTAAGTGCTCCTGAGGTGACTGCTCTGGGTAAATTAGATCACAGGCTAGCCTCTCAGATTGAATGGCACCACACACCACTGCGTGACAGCTACGCTCACTGTCAGCGGAAAGCGTGGGGCTGCCTAGGAAAACTGAGAGGCCACGCCCCGGCGTCGTCACGTAGCAGGGCAAGTTCGGTTCAAGATCGACTTTGGTTGACAAGTGTTTGACAGTGTTACGACGAATGCAAGCAACAGTTCTTAATTCGTTTCTTTCAGACGTCACTATAGGCATATATGCACACTTTTAATCCTATAATCTTAAATAAATAACGACAATTCTGAAGAAGGAGGCCTTACACCTGACCAAAATATTATATTTTTCATCAATACATGTTAAATAAAATGTTGATATGATGCAAATATGCAACGGTAACAAGCAAATTCTGTAAAGAGCAATATATTGGTGATCACCTGTAACACATCATCATTGACTGACTGTATTTATCAGACTGCGACGGTCCTTCTGCTGTTGTTCATGTTTAATCATTTACATTATTGTGTTGATATTTTTTAATAATGTTTGCCGACAAAATTCTGATACTTAATGAGATGATGAAGGAGGTCGAAGAAAACCAGGAGAGGTGGAGGTATGCACTGGAGAGGAGAGGAATTTAAGTCACCTTTAGAGAGCCAGTCAAAGATCCAAGGAGTAAAATTAGTAGAAAAATTATCTTAAAGCCATTAATTCCACCATTCAAAGCAATAAGTGCTCAAGAGGGATACTGAAGAGACAATGGGCAGGGTGGAAGATGAGTGTCAAGGGGGATTTGTGATAGAAGGATAGCACCAAGGGTGAAATGGAAAGTTAACAAGACAGTACTGAGACCTGCTATGGTGTATTGTTTGGAGAAAGTGTCACTAACAAAACGACAGGAGGTAGAGCTGGAGGTGGCTGAGATGAAGATGTTAAGATTTTGTTGGCTGTGTGCAGAACTGAGAGAATTAGAATTGAGTATGTTAGAGGGACAGCTCGGGTTGAGCAGTTTGGAGTTGGAGAGGCAAAGCTGACCACCACCACTGGCCCTTTGTGCCTCTTTTCATTAAAAGTTATCATTCTTTAACCCGCGCACAAAAGCTGCAGTTGCAGAAATCTTGAACATCTCCCGCACGCAAAGCGAAGGCTTTCGATTGGTCCTCAGCGCACTGGCTCCACATCAGCCGACAGATCGCTCTATGTGGGAGGCGCATAGCTGTCAACGGACTGGCGTCTAGTTTGCTCAAGGGAAGGCTGTCTTTTAGGTTCACGAAGTGGTTTAAAAAGCATTTGAACCAGTCAGAGAGCAAGAATGTAGGGGTCTGGTTTGAGGGGTGTGCCCAATTAGAGTTGAGAAATAACGACCCTCCTTATTGCGTGGTGGTGTCATCCAACCTTGTTTTCATTAAGTGATGGAAAAGCTACTATATAGTTGTATCATGTCCTGACTGTTCTAGTCTAGATTGCATAATATACCAATAGTTTTTTTCTGTTACTATATTAATACTAATTTGTATATTGATATTAATCCCCAAGCCCAAAATGAATTGTAATCCACTGATGTCAATCTATAGCCTTAAAATATCCATGTTCACATGATAGTAAGCATGGAGTCAAAATCTCTAGTTCCCTTTGGAGTCCCTGAGTCCAGATTATAATACCAAAGGCCTCATGGCCATTCTACCTGGAGAAATATGGAGCCAACAAACACAATAAAATACTTGAGGAGCTCTGAATAGCCCCGGTGTGTCTTTTGATTTGTTGCATTTATATCTCAGTCTCTTAGCAACATGCCTTGAGTATACCTTGATAAAAGGCAAGAACAAATAGGGAAGGACAACGAATGCGTCCTTGTGTGTGTGTGAATACAAATGTGTGTTTATAAGTTTGGTTAAAGGATGTGTTGCTGAATTTACACATTTTGAGAAGCATGGATATTCATTTTTTCCATGGCACTTTACAATTAGCAAATGGACATTTTCACATACTTTTTCATGCAGGCCTGGTTAGGTTTGGATAGATGTGCGATTTAAAACTGCATCTTGTATTTAGTTGGGTTGTCTTTGTCTAATGTTGAAATTTGTTTATTGATCTGAAACATGTAAGTGTGACAAATATGCAAAAAAAAAAAAAAACCATAAAAAAAAATTATTTTAAAAAATCAGGAAGGAGGGAAATTTTTCACAGAACCGTATAAGACTTAGATTCAGCCTGCATTGTGGTTGTATATAAATGTATTTGTAAACCTACAAAGTGCTTTATTCATATATCTTAGCATGGGGAAAGTACATGAATCAAAGCAACAGCATAACTTATACAAATATTCTGTGATCAGGGGTTGCTATTCAGTTGAACATATTACTGGTTTGGGAGCTTGACTGTAGTAGAATTAAATGCATAAATGTCACTACATTTGGAGACAATTGTATTTAGACATAAATTTTTCAATATTTTCCTAATACATTGAAAAACTGATGTCTAAAAACCCATATGAAACATATATGTTCCATAAAATCTGTAATATCCCTCATTCATTTTTTAAAATAAATTATATCAAATCATGACCAATGACGAACATTTTCATTCAGACTTAAGAAAAAACAGTCTCCCAACTTTTATGTAGTTTTTCTTTTCTTCTTTTCTATTTTTTTGTTTGTTTTAGTTTAAATTGCTTGTTTTAAAGGTCAAAATTCACCATCAAGTGGATTTTGGCTTTGAAAAGGATTTTGTCCATTTGTAAAATATTGTACCAAGATATGAGATTGCCTTAAAGACTTGAAAGAGTTGACCTTTAGGTAGCTTGCTTCATTGTTAGTCAGACAAACTTTCTGTCACTGAATTTGACCTGAAATGGACTCCTGTCATCACGCCACAGTCAGTGTTTCCTTTATCTACGTAATCACATTTTGGCTCGGTATGTCTAACATGGTCCAGCCACATTTTGTAACAAGCTATGACCACATCTTTAATTTTATTTTGAATTATTTCACAATGACTGGTCTTTGGATTGTGCAACATAAAATTTACAAGTAACACATTCCGTATGGACTGGTTATAGTTAACTACAGCATAACCAACCCTAATTTTGAAAATATTTTGTGTCAAGTTAACCAACTTAGACTGACATAGGCTGACATAGTGTATGTAGAGCTTTTACAATGAATTTTCTTAGAGTGAAGTACAAAAAAGTGTTTTCTTTTTTTCATGTGTAATCTTCAGGTTTAGCCATGTGATTTGGCTGGTTTGAGTCGCATTATGCATGTCAAGTGAATATATTATGATAAAACACCTTGAGGATTTAGCTTTTGAATTTTAAACTGTTGGGTCTTAAATTTGAGTTTATAAGCCTCCTTTTAATGAATATCACGTTCCAAAGGCCACTTGGATTACAAGACCTTGGACAAACTGAGCAGCATTTATACTGCCAAAGGGCAGTTTGAGGTTTATTACATTGATTTAAAGTTCAATTTGAAATCATTTTATAAGGATTAGAACAAATGCTTGAGACTTGTAGTCAGAGATAAGAGCTATAGGAGTGCACCATATCAGTGAGAGTCATATGAAAGAGAGAAATGTTCAAATTTTCATTTTTTAGCTATTACAAAGGTAAAGAAATATCTGCACAGTGCACATTGCACGTTCAGGAAAGTGCTCCTCTAACTGGAAGCATCAAATTCTCCCACCTTATTCTAAAATGGAATATAAATGCAAAGAAGTGCCACCTAGTGGCCAGAAATAACACGATGACAAAACAACAATTGTCTAAATTACATACAGAAACCAATGGGCAGTAAAAAAATAAAAATAAAAATAAAAAGTAACAAGGTATAAATATTGTTCAGTATTATAGAGGAAAAGTGTAAATTTTGTAGTTCCGTTGGCCTATCCCCTTAGATTTGATGTGCAAGTGATTATGTGTTTGCTGACCTATTGTTACAATTGACAAATATGTGCTTGTAATATTTCCATTATTTTACACTTGATTATTGTTTTGCAGGACTCCATATTAAGACAAAATCGTTTTTAATGTGTTAAAATATCCCTCAAATTCTTTTCCAAGTTTCACTTGATTTTGCCACATCGTTCATTTTCTTCATCTTGTTTAACATAACTCTATGGCACTCTGAGATAAAACAGCAAAAATGCCTTTTAATAAGCCTGTTTCACGTAAGGTTGATTTCCCATAAACTGTGAACGAATACAAAATACTTTATTATCTTAAAAGACACTGCTCCAGTAGATGGCAGACTAATATCATGAAGTTGCATCCAGTGATAATCCTATTATTGTTTGTGTGAATAATATTTATATATTCTTTCATATTCATTTATTTATACATTTCCCCCCGAAAATAAATTAACTTAACAAAAGCCTGTTGTGCATACAAGAAGAAACATTCTAAATGGTTTACTTACAACGAGCGTAAATAAGATTACTAATAGTTTTGTTTGTAATAATTTTTTGTTTAACTTTTACAGTTTCCCCCCTCATTTTGGAGAAAGCTACGTCTTTTTATATGGCCGCTTCATTTAGCCTACTCAAAATTGTAATTCCATTCATGCAGAACGTTTAGGGACAGTTTTTTTTAACTGATTTATATGGGAATCTCAAAACAAGATAATATAAATATTTTTTCCATTAAAATTTAAACAAATGTTAATTTTACCAGTTCTTAAAGGTTCCTTACGACACTTAAAAGTCAAACCTACCTTTATTTTCCTTCTACGTCATATGACTGAATCGTGTCACGACGTCATCACCCTTCACGGAAGTCGGTGCGGTGATGATGGTGTCCCCGTAAATGTAGCAGCAGGAAGAGGATGTTTGCTTCCATTGAAAGAATAATATCACCTGCTTATACATCTTTGTAACGTAGTGAACTGCTGTAGAGTTTTTCTGCGGACCCGGTGAAGATTTAGACAGCTCACTCCCTCTCCCGGAGGCGGCCCGAAAACATGTCCCTGTTCCAGTCGGCACTAGATTTCTTAGCCGGGCCCGGCTCCTCCGGAGCGGCCAGTCGGGACCAAAATGATTTCGTCGGACAAGTCGTTGAACTCGGTGACATGAAGCTGAGAATCAAGAGGGTGATCGCGGAAGGTGAGATACGTGCGCATCACAACAAGAAATTTTGGTCACGTCTTCAGCGGCTAGTCATGCTAGTTAGCTGAATTTGCTAACATGTTAGCATTTGTGAAATACCTCTACTGGAGTAAGTGATAATATAGTTAGCAAGTGCAGGACAGTGAGTCACCGAGCAAACGCCAGGAGATAATTTGGTTTCGACTGTATCTAACAAGCGCTAAATCGGTTTCCAGAATTAGGTGCTTTAAGGAGACGAATAGACATTTCAAAGTTAAACTTGACGTGTCTGCTTTGTGTTACCGCTTTACACCTCACTGAAGGCTGTGTGTGTGTGCAGGCAGAGCTGCGCTTTACGTGTCCACCTTACCGTCTGTCTTTCTTGGAAACACGGCACTTTTTGCTTCATGAGAAAGACTTGATAAAAGTGTGAGTCAGGCCTGCCGGGCCCCGAAGATATGAGTGATGACGGTGTTGTTGGTTACCAAACCAATTGATTACCTGTAACAGGGTAGGCTGGAAACTCTACAAGTTTCAGTCGAAACAGAGCACTTGAAAAATTTTGTTGGATTGTTTCTTGTGACGTTAACAAGAGCGGCATTCCTGTGTCAGCACTGGTGCCTGCTTATTTAATTCTTTTTGTTAAGTATAAAAATATCGTCCCACGTTTGTGGTTAGGGCTGCAGTAGAAACAAGTGAATACCACAGATGCCATAAGGAGAAACCTACTGGTAGGTTTGTGACAGCAAGCAAGGGTCTTGCTGCCTGGATTATTGCTTTTTGAGCGAGTAATAAACGTTTAATATATCAGAGTAGACCAATTATGTACAAATTTGGACTGATAGTTTAGCATTACAAAGCACTTAATTTGGTAATTGTCAACAGTTTAGTGTGATCTGATTAGTCGATTAGTTTGGGTTTTTATGTCACAAACTAAATAGAAATTGTCTTCCGAGGCAAAAAAGGAAAATGCTGATCTGGTGTTCCTGATTTTTAGAGGTATCACTGATTATTTGTTTTTTGCTGTGTCTGCAAGTGGTATATTCTGCTTCTTGAGAGCAGGTGAGAAGAGAACATGGCATACCCTGTCAGGTTACACAACATGATCTACTCCAACATTTCACACAAACAATCAAATAATCTATTTAGATCCATGATTACTGATGTGATCTCCACCTGGTGTCTTGCAGAAAAGTGCTTAAAAATTTTGGCTGATTATAGCTTCAATCTCCCAACTGTATAACTATAACCTCCAGTTGGAAAGCCAGCCAATCATTTCTTCCATAGCAATTTTCCAGACATCCAAAAACCCTTAAGTCTACCTAGGGCATCTTTTTATCTATATTGAATACACTTTTATATTCTTAAAAGTGTCTTGGAACACATCTCTATATATCGGTTTTAAAAACCTACTCTTTGACCTACTCTAGTACACCGGTCATGGTATATTATTTTATTTTGTGTGATGCCCCCTGAAAGCTGCTATGAATTTAGAAACTGTGAAAAGTAGTTCACTCTGAGGGTTAAGGGTGGGCTTCAAATAAACATGCTCCACTTTTCCTTTAATTATCTTTTTCTTTTTTTTGTCTTGCCTCCTGTATGGTGTGTACCAGAATCAGCCAAACATGACTATGTTGGCAAATAAGATGACATTTACTATTGTCTGCGGCTGATTTCTACGTGTTTTGTCTCATCGATTTTAAGTTGACTGAATATGCAAAGCTAGTGTGATAAAAGACTTTAGTTAAGTCGTGGTTTTTTTTGTTGTTCTTCTTGTTGTTGTTGTTTTTTAATAGAGAACATGCAAAATTCACACAACCAGGGGTCCTCTGGCTG